>NW_005872616.1:16505-21512 GCF_000147115.1 Myotis lucifugus | reverse complement strand
TTAACTCATTCAGTCCTCACAACCCTAGAAGGTCAGTACCAGTTTTGATGCCGATTTTACAAGAAACTGAAGTGCAAGCAGGCGGTTCGTCAGCTGGGGAGCTGGGCACCGCCTGAGTCCATGGGGCCACTGTAACTGAGACCTGTGACCCGGGGCTTAAACAACAGAGATCCATTCTCTCTCGGCGTGGAGGCTGGACGTCTGAAGTCGAGGTTTCGGCGGGGCCACGCTCCCCCTGAGACGCTGGCCAGCGACCTCCTTGTCTCTCCCGTGGTGGCTGTGGCCATCCTCCATCCTCGGAGCGCCTGGCCCGGCAGGTGTACCACTCCAGGCTCTGCCCCCATCATCCCTGACCACTGCTCCCTCCACGTCCTCTGCTTAGGAGGACACCTCGTCCTGGGACAGGGCCCACCCTGAGGATCTTAGTTTAAGGGACTACAGACTGTCCTTTCAAGGAAGCTCACATTCCCAGGACGGGGACCTCGGCATGTTTTAGAGGACACGATTCAGCCCACACAGCATCCCAGCCAGGCCTGGTTCCCTAGTCCTGCTCACTTTCAGCCTCAGGGTGGGGAGACGCCAGGTGGGTGACATCAGTGAGAAGGTGGTGGCATTGCGGCCCCAGTTAGGGAGGCGCGTTCCATGTGGGAAGCAGTGAACGCTCCGCTGAGGGTGGGCACCAAAACGGGGCGCTCCCCCAGTCCTGGGCCCTCCAGGAGGAGGGGTGCCTGCACAGAGCCCCAAGGGTGAGCAGCTGCAGGCAGGAGGGGTTCCTGTGGCAGGGAAACCGTGGGAGCCTGAGGCAGAGAGAACACAGCTTGTTAGACGCAGGGAACAGGGCAGCAGGCCCAGAGCAGAGAAGTTAAAGACGGGACGCGGAAGAGGGACCAGGAGGCTAGGGGGCTGCAGGGGCTGTGCTGGGAGGGTGGGGGCCGTGCCTGGAGCTCACACTCGGTCCTGGACACACAAGGGGCAGGGGGGTGGGGATGGGGGCCCTGCCGGGCTCCGATGGAGCGCCCATGTTAACCAAACCCCCTCAGTGGTACCAGCCCCATTCGACACAGAGAAATCGGGGCTCCCAGAGCCCCTGTCAGCTGGTGTGGCCGGGCTCTGACCTGGGAGTCCCCAGCCACGCGTTCCTCCCGGGAATTGGGATGTGAGGCGGCCGTGGGCACATCTCCCGCCAGATGCTGAGCTCAATCCTGCCCTTTGGCTCATTAGACATGAGGGGGGCCGTTTCTGTTCTCGGAATGGCACTCTAGCAGACACCTCGCCTTGCGGGCTGTGATGAGAAGGAACCAGTAGTGGTGGTGCACAGGGGCTTGGCCATGGGCATGTGGGAACCCCCAGCAGCCTGGTGACCCCATGGCTGCGAGCCCCGCCCTCCTTGCTGCTGTTACTGGGAAAAGCTGGCCTGTGGCCTGGGAGGGAGGGGGTGCGGAGGAAGAGCATCCTCCTGCGTCATGGCCGCTGCCTCCCGCAGACCTGGCACCCCCGCCCCCACCCCATTTCCACCCAGGCAATCAGCGCTCTAATTAAAATGAGCTCATCCGTGTCTGGAGGCTCTGGAGGCGCAGGGAACAAAGGAAGCCAAAGCAGCAATTTACCTTCGGGCGGGCGGGGCCTGGGCTCCGGAAGTTTCCCAGGAGAGGGAGCCTCTGTGGGAGGCAGGGAAGGGCCCCGGCCCGGGTTTGGGGAGGGGACCACCTCCCTCTCTGTGTCCGCATTTCCGAGGGGGGCTGCCCCCCCAAACCCCGTCAGGTCCCTGGCCTGGGCCTGGGGTGCCAGGCTGAGGGGCTGTTATCTACCCCCGAGAGGGAATGAGTGTGTCGAGACTGGAAAGGCTCATGTCGTCTAGGTGGGAAACTGGGGACTAGTTCGGGTTAAAATGGCTCCCTGGCGGGAGGCAGCTGGTCTGTCACCCTCTCTGCTCACCTGCCCCAAACCCAGGCATCCTTCAAGGCCACAGAGCGAGCAGGAGACCCGCCCCAGCCTCCTGCGTCCCACCCCGCCCCACAGAGGAGCTGTGTGCTCCAGACCATCTCGGCCACTGCTCTGCATCCGCAGCGTGAAGTTTTCTAGCAGCCACATTGAAAAAGGCAGAAAGGGACAGGCGAGGTTGACTTCCAGAATGTCCTCTATTTAGTCCAATACATCCCAAATATCGCCATGTCCACATGTCATCAACATGAAAAAGCATTACTTTTCTACATCAAGTGCCCAGAATCCTGTGTGTATTCTACACATCTTTCAGGCTGGCCGTCTTTCGGGTGCTCAGTGGCACGGGGGGCCCGCGGATCCCCTAGCGAACCACGCAGGCCTGTACCGCGTGAACGTGGGGTGGTGGCCTCGTCTCCACCTCTCACCTGCTACATCTCCCTCCTGTGGACCATGGCCCAGCCCAGTGAGGTGTACTCACCCCTCCAGGAGCCTGGCACCATGCCTGGCTCTTGGTAGGAGCTTAGTGGTTGTTGTGGAGGGAATGAGTGATTTCTCAGGGGCCCTTTGCCCTCCTGTTAAGAAATGGGGCTCGGAGATGTGGGTCTCCAACCCTCTGGGTGGGGCAGAGCCCCGGAGTCAGCACCCCTGCTGCATGAGGAGGGATGCTGGGATCACGGGAGCTCTAGCTCACTCACCTGCAGTATCAGCCCTGGGACAGGAAAGCCGGGCAGGCCATGGAGGGGACAGAGGGAGATGTGTTACTTCCTCTATCCACCTGCTTCATTCCGTCCATCCATGCATCCAACCGTAACTGCTGAGTAGCTCGGAGGTTTGTTCACTGGGAAACGTCCTCAGAGCACGTTGTTCAAGTCCGGCCTTTGCTGGGTGCTGGTGCACTTCATGGGCAGATGAGAACCATCCTGTGCCCGCTCTGTAGCCCTCTGGGCACTTACTCTGGAACAGCGGTTCTCAACCTGTGGGTTGCCAACCTGTGGGTTGTGACCCCTTTGGGGGTCGAACGACCCTTTTACAGGGGTTGCCTAAGACCATCGGAAAACATATATAATTACGTATTGTTTTTGTGATTAATCATTATGCTTTAATTATGTTCAATTTGTAACAATGGAAATACATTCTGCATATCAGATATTTACGTTACAATTCATAACAGTAGCAAAATTACAGTTATGAAGTAGCAACGAAAATAATTTTATGGTTGGGGGTCACCACAACATGAGGAACTGGATTAAAGGGTCACGGCATTAGGAAGGTTGAGAACCATTGTTACCAGGAAACCCCAGGGTGGGCTCAGGCTGCCTGTCGCTGTGTCCAATCAGGTGTTTGTTGAGGAGGCCAGCCAACCAAGAAGACAGGGTGCTTACCAGCATTCAAATTCTGCCTTCCAGCAGGTGCAGGGGACAGGATTATAAAGGGGCAGGGGCTAGGGTGAGGCTGGGAACAGAATGCAGCTACATGCAGCCCTGGAGGTCCACAGATGTCAGCTATTGTCCTTCGATGAGATGGTGTTTTAACTCCTGGTGGGTCAGCCTGACCCTGCTTATCGGTTCTGCTTGCTGGATTCACAGCTGAGTCACCTCCTCAATTGCATCGCACAGCCTTGAAAAGAAAACTCTAAAAAAACATAACCCCCTATGTATATATATAAAAAGCCTAAGTGACCATTACAACCCAGTTGCTCCAACCACCAGTCGATCGGTTGCTATGACGCACACTGACCACCTGGGGGAAGATGCTCAATGCAGGAGCTGCCCCCTAGTGGTCAGTGCGTTCCCACAGCCAACCTCCAGTGGCTGGCCAACCTCCTGCAGTCCCTCCCTCCTGCCAGTTGCCCCCCCTCCCCATTGGCCCTGATCTCGGCCAGGTGAGGGACCCCACCCATGCACAAATTCGTACACCAGGCCTCTAGTTCACATATAAGAAACTTAACCTCCTATTCACATAAGTGCATGTGTTCTAAGATTTAAAATAATACTCTATATGATTGTTTTTCTGATTAATTCAGGTGATCTATCAGATTATAAGCCCCCCATCAGACAGACTAGAATAAGCACAGCCCATGAGCAATTGCCATGTAAAACTAACAGCTTCCTTCTCCCATGGACTTGGACTTCCCTACCTTCTCCCCTTCCTTTGGCTGTATTCCCACTATGTGCCCAGTACAGAGGTAGGCATGCTTTTCATCATCTCATTCAACCCCCACTTCTAGAGATGAAAAAACTCTGGCTCAGAAAGGTTAAGTAACTTGCCTGATGTCACCCAGCCAGCAGGGGGCAGAGCCAATATGCACCCGCTATTCTTCAGCCTCCCCCAGCGGGGAGCTGTGGGCCACATATTAGGGCTCATTGCTGTTGAAGTTCTCCACCCTTCCAGGCTCAGTGCTCAGAACCCAGTAGGTGCTCTGGAAATACATTGCGAATGGATGGATAGAATGCATGAATGAATGAATGAATGAATGAATTCTTCCTCAATTTATAATGATTTGTTTTTGTATTGATTTGACTAATGTATAGGTTCCTCATGGGCAGGGACCCTAGGGTAGAAGACATGTGGACTCTGCAGTCATCGGATCTGGGTTCAAATCCTGGCTTGGCCCTTACCTGCTGAGTGACCTGAGTGGGTTTCTGAACCTCTTGGAACCTGTGTTTTCTGAGGTCTGAAGGCAACACGTGCAAGATGCTACGTCTGTGTGTGGTATCACCCTGGTGCTCAGTAAAGACCTCTTAAGTGGAGTGGAATTGGGTCAGACTCTCACCACAGAGTCCCAGGGAGCCTGGCGAGGGGGGTTAGTGTTGGCTGGGAGGAGAGGGGCTGCTTCGGAATTACCTGGGAGCATGTATCGTCCTGCGTGCATGGTCTGCGTCCAGAAAACCTGACTGGGGGGGGGGGTCTACCTGCCTTTAGCAGGGTCCCTGGGGAATGGATGCTGACCGAGGGATCGCTTTTTGAAAAACCCTGGGGAGACCGTGTGCTGAATAGACAGGAAAACACGTGTCTTACCGAGAGAGTGACCGGGAAGGGGGTGTTGGGGCCAGGCCTCAGAGGACA
>NW_005872616.1:14181-14997 GCF_000147115.1 Myotis lucifugus | reverse complement strand
CCCCCCCCACCCTCTCGCGCCCCCTCTCTACTCCACATCATATTGCAAATAGTTGTCCCGGCGCCGCTGGTTGGACGCACACCCAGTATCCAGGGCGGCAGGGAGGTGAGTGGAAGGTCCCCTCACTTGATTGTAGTTCTGGTTACCTGGGTGTGCGTGCCTGACCAGCACGGCCACGGGTGAACACATTGGGCGCCATATGTGCTGCACCAGGACAGCCAGGATCGGGGAGCCTGAGAGGGGGTGGTGAAGGATTAAGAAAAGACAGACAAGAGAATAAAAGCTGGGTCTGGGTGGGACACTGCCCTCTCTGATGGAGAGACAGCGCCACGGCCTGCAAGCTGAGTCTTTATTTTATAGCCAGATTCCAGGAGGCAAAGTAAGGGCGTGGTTACAACGTTCTCTCCGGTTTTGAATCTACTCAATTACATGCACCGGGTCAAGCTTTGCTTACTTGCTGCACCTCCCGCAGCCCACATCACTCAGCCACGTGGGACCACAGGTTCCGACCATAAGGTCAAGCTCACAACCATAGCCTTTGGCTGTAATTGTGCTGGGACTTGCACGTACCCTCTCATTAGTCCCAGGCTTGAACCTGCCCAAACGCTGTAGCCGCTCTCCACAGGTGTGTACCGGACTCTTTAACCTGTATCTGTAAAATGGGTACATGCATGAAAAGCATATATCAATAGAGTGGTTTACCAGTAAAAGTACTTCCATTCAAGCTTTTGTTGGCAACTTTTTTTAAATATATTTTTTTATTGATTTCAGAGAGGAAGGGAGAGGGAGAGAGAGATAACAATATACATGATGAGG
>NW_005872616.1:8567-9677 GCF_000147115.1 Myotis lucifugus | reverse complement strand
CCTCGGCCTTCCTGCTCATAGACACATCCCTCCATCGTCACTCAGCGCTCTTCCTGTGTGGACACCAGCCCTGCTGGGTGAGAGCCACCCTCGTGACTCATCTCAGCTGGGTGATGTCTGAGATCCCGTTTTCAACGTTCCCAGGTACCAGGAGTTAGGAGCCGCATGTCTTTCTGGGAGACACAGTTCAACCTGTAACAGGGTCTGGCCACTGGTCTTAGAGAAGCAGCAGACAGATCACTCGTCTCAGCCTCAGTTTCATCACCTGTGAAATGGGGACAAAACTCAGAAAATGTCTCCCGGGAGCCAGGCCCTCCCCGCTTGGAGCGCTGGGGACCAGGGGGTCACAGGCCCTGCTGTGGCCCGATCCATGGCAAGGTGGAGGTCAACCCAGGTGCCCTGGGAGCCCCGAGGGGGCACCAGCCCAGCTCCCGGGTCAGGGAAGGCTCCTGGACCTGTGAACTGGGCTGAGTTTGCAGGAGGCACAGCCATTAAACACACAAAGGGAGGCGTTCCATATGGAGGGAACGCATGGGCCGAGGCTCGAAGTGGGCCTGGGCTGGGAATAGTGTCTCCTGTTGCGGGTGGGGGTTGGAGGTACCCATGTGGTTGGGCCAAGGGTGGGGAAGGAGTGGAGATGAAACCAGGGAGGGGGGGTAGGGGGGATGAGGGGGTGCAGGCAGGTGACTCCATAGGCTGAAGCAAGGGGTGAGGGGCTGGGGGACTCGCAGAGCAGGGCCTGGCCTGGAGGGGCCGCACAGCCCTGAGCCCAGCTCCGCTTAGCCCTGCAGACACACAGGCCGGCCGCGGCTTCTTCCGGGATTTCCAGAAAACGGAAAGTTGGATTTGTGCGCGCAGTCTGGATTTTCACATCCTGGCAACCAATTAATTTCTTTTAACAAACCAGCCAGCCGTGATGTGAGCTGTTTCAGTTACTGTATCAGTTGGGTGACTTAGCGGCTTACAGCAATAGTCTGTATTTTGTGGGACCCAAACTGGGGGGAACACCATGCTCGCCACTTGGTTTTGTCCTGCGACTGTCGCAGAGGCGGCTGCGGGGGTCTCTGCACTCCTGTGGCCCTGCCCCCTCCCTAAAGCATTCCCAGGTGG
>NW_005872616.1:5694-6561 GCF_000147115.1 Myotis lucifugus | reverse complement strand
CCCGATTGGAATATTTAACCCATTTACATTTAATGTGATGTGTTTCTGTAATTGGGTTTAAATCTACTTTCTCATTGTTTGCTTGCTTTATTGGTCCCATTTGTTCTTTGTTTTCTTTTTTTCTCTTTCTCTGCCTTTTGGGTTGAGAAATTTTTATTTCATGCTATATCCTCTTTTGACTTATTAGCTATAGCTCTTTGTTTTGTTATTTTAGTGGATGCTTTAGGATTTAGAGTTTATGTCTTTACTTTATCATAACCTATCACAAATGATGTTGTTTCTCTTCACACAGATAGTGCAAGGACCTTATAATAATACTAGAGGCCCGATGCATGAAATTCGTGCAAGAGTAGGCCTTCGCAGCCGCAGTGGCTGCCTGGATCCCTCCCTCACAGCCACCGGCGGCTGCCTTCATCCCATGGCTAGCCTGCGCGCTCTCCTCTGACAGCCGTGCTGACAGAGCGGCCCTGGCTGGGGCTGTGCACAGAGTCTGGGGAGGTCCCCGCTGTTGTAACTGAGAAGATGGCCCGCGGTGCCTGAGCCCTGCACACAGTGCGGTGTAGGCGGGGCAGGTGCTTTCCTCCGGGAGCCTGGGACTTGGGGACAGGGTGGCAGGGGTGCCACATGGCCAGCCCCAGTGACAGCCTGGGCGCTGTGTCTCCCTAGTCGGCCACACCTAGACATTTCGTCACACCCTGTCCCGTGTGGCTCCGCTGTGAACAGACGCTCACGCCCGCCTTTTCCGTTTGCTGACTGTGCTCTGAGTCCTGTCCTGTAACAAATGAGTCACGGGTCCTAGAGAGTCATCCAGCCTGGGGTGGACTGGGGGGCCTCAACATACACATGTGGGCACCCCCATAACTGCCA
>NW_005872616.1:0-5462 GCF_000147115.1 Myotis lucifugus | reverse complement strand
GTAGCTGCGTGACCCGGTGATGTTTCAGCCACCAGGATGTTCCTTAATGACACCGTTTCTGCCTCTCCTTCCCCAACCCCCAGCACTCAACTCCCCCTCTTACTTTTAAAAGCCTTATGAATAGCGGCTTATTTAAAATTATGCATCTTGTTAAAACCCTCCAGGGTGGGGGGAGGGGAGCTCACTGTCTGTGTTCTTGCTGGAGGCCTCTGTAGGAGGCTCCCTCCCTCCCGCCCTGAGACCTTGGAAAGCACAGCAGGGCTCATTAGAACAGCTCTTAACCGACGTGCCATCGAGGTTTTCTACGCGTCCGCGTGTCATAGACGTTTGCGTGTGATGATGCAAATGTTCGGCGAGTCTGTTCTCAGGGGCAGAGCTTGGGGGTGAGGACAGCAGCCGTGGCTCATTTCCTCCCGGAGGGCTCTGGCCTGTCACAGGGAGACATCCAGGTGCCCTGGACCCCGAACTTTAAGGGGTCCTCCTCTCTTTCTGTAGCCTTCCCCTGGCACCTCTCACTGCCGTCCCCAGGTGGTCATTCATGCAGATGCCAGGCAGAGCCCTGGCCGGCCCCCACCCAGTCACCCTCCCACGCACCGGACACAGGGCTGGGATGAGGCCGATTCTGCACAGAGACGAAGGCGGGTGGGACTGGGGTGGCGGACCCAGGTCTGAGCTGGCCCCCACACTCGCTGCAGGATCTTGGGCACATCCTCATCCCCCAGCCATAGGCTCCTGGGCGGTCCAGGTGCAGTGCTAGCCCCGGAATACAGAACGCTGAGCGGCTGAGCCAACGAGACGCACTTTGGGTGCAGAGTTCCCAGGTCTGTGCACGCGTGTGGGCCCAGCAGATGAGCATGCGTGGAGCCTATTGGGGCAGGCGGCTTGCACCCGCCGCACCCTCTCTTGCTAGGGGCTGGCAGTTCAGGGCTCCGCTGACCCACCGGGCAGTGTCCTTCCCCCCGTGTCTTCCTCACTCCCCTCCTGCCTCACTCCTCGGAGGGGGGCGCACCCCCACCCGCATCCAACCCCAGGGAATCTGCCCACCACCCTGAATCACCAGCATCTGTGTGCAGAGGGATAAGTCCTGCAAACGGCACAGCACGCATCTGCGAGGGCTGGGCAGATGGCCACAGCCCCTCTCCTGCCACCATAGAGCTGCCACACTGGAGCTGGAAGGAGAATCTCGAGCTCATGAGCCCACAGTGTGAGCCTGTTTCTCCCAGAGCGGGCACATCGGGAAGGAGTGACAATACAGACACCGCCACCGGCGACTGCTACCTCTGCCGATCGTGGCAACACTGGGAAATGTGGCAGCTTGTTCAATTCTTATCCACCTGGTGCAGGGCCTTGTGCCAAGCCTTGAGCTCAGGTTTTTACATCTGTCAGCTCCTGAGTCCTCATAGCATCCCGATGCGGGAGGTGATATCAGCCCATTTTACAGATGAGAAAAGCCAGGCTCAGAGAGGGTGATGGATTGGCCCACAGTCACACAGCTCCTTGGGAGCCAAATCACACGTGGAACACAGACGGCCCAGTAACTTGCCCTGCACTCCTCTCTGCTGGATTTGTGGGGTTTGGTAGGTGTGCATGTGTGCGCTTGCCCCATATTTTAGGCCGTAAGTTCACCTGAGGAGCTGTTTGCTTTAAGTCTTTGACAAATAGCAAATTGGTAGGGCCGGGAGTCATAGACATCTGGGCTCAGTGATAGATATGAGTGTGTGTGTGTGTGTGTGTGTGTGTGTGTGTGTGTGTGACACTGTGTTTTCTTCTAAGTAGAACTCATTAGCCACCGTGTAACCAGTACATAACAGATGGTGGGTGAGCAGGGTGCGTAGAAAGAAACGCCTCAGCATAATGCCACGCATTCTCACTAATCCTCTGCAGGGCAATTATTCTAATACTTCATCTCTATCTCGGAAGCACATCCCTCCTCGCTCCCCGGAGGTCAATCCTCTACCCAGCTGCCCTGAGCCTTCAGCGTGGTGTGAAGTCAGAAGCCCTCGCAGGCAGCTTTCATCTGCTCCCCGCTCTCTCCAGCAAGTCACCCACTGTGCCCACATCATCTCTGACCTCCCCTGCCCACCGTGGGGCAGGCGGGGTGCTGGCCCAGGTCAGAGGAGGCCTTTCAACCTCCTCTTAGGAAACTCCCGCTCCCGGCTCCCTCCAGCCGCTGGGGAGCATCGGGGGCCTCTCAGGGCCTGCTCTGCGGGCACCCCCTTGCCAGGTCCTTTGGGGACAGGCCCAGATCCCTTTTCCAGGCTGGAACGGACCAGGGTTTCCACAGAGGATTGCAGTGTGCTCTCCTCTCCGCTGCTGGGCTGTCAGCACGACCCCACGGTGCCCTGAGCTGGTTCGCCTCCAGGCCCTCGCATCTCTTTGCTTCTGAGATGATTTCTCTCCAGCAGGCAGGGTTCCTGCAGAGCACGGTGCAAACTTGATTTTTTTAAAACAATATATTTTTATTGATTTCAGAGAGGAAGGGAGAGGGAGAGAGAGAAAGAAACATCAGTGATGAAAGAGAATCATTGATCGGCTGCCTCCTGCACACCCCCCACTGGGGATTGAGCCCGCAACCCAGGCATGTGCCCTGATTGGGAATGGAACCGGTGACCTCCTGGTCCCTGGGTCGAAGCTCAACCACTGAGCCTCACCCGGCCAGGCTCCCTGCATCTTCTTAAAGGAAACTGCTGACGTATAATACACACAGGACTGTGTGCAGCTCGTGCAGTTCCTCCAAGTCCCTGTGTAACCAGGACCCAGATCAGAACCGAGCCAGCCCTCCAGCCCCCCACCCGGGAACCCCCTTCCTGCCTCTTCCCAGATTTCACCCTCCCCCCAGGGGCAACTAGTATCCTGATCTGATGCCGGTTTTGCCTCTTTTTGAGCCTCATAAAAATCAGGATTTCCCAGCCTGCGCACCATCGCTGATACCGTGGTAACCAGCTGGTTATGGGGAAGGAGCAGAGGGGGAAGCCAAGCAGGATGGACTTGTCGTTTGGGCAGCTTCACTGGGAAGCTGCAACTTTGCACTCCCCAGAGAACCACGGCCTATGCCCCGCAGAACACTGGGATCCAACAAAGGGAAGATGGACACATGCCCAGTAATGTTGGGGTGACAGAGAGAAGGCACCTGTCTGTCAGTCACACCTGGGAACAAAGATCATTGACCAGATTCAGCATGGCCATGACAAGCTCAGGAAAATTTGGGAATACATAAGCTCCTAAACAAAGGAGCGCTCTCTCTCTCTCTCTCTCTCTCTCTCTCTCAGCTTCCTTGCATTCACCCGTGTTTCCTCCATAGTCATGTGGGCCTGTGGACCCCTCGTGCAATGGACCGATAGACGGCAGGGGGAGCACTAATTAAGCGAGCCTGGTGCGGATTGGACACAGAAATAAAAATCACTCCTCTCCTGTGCAAGTCTCGGAAAATTCTTTTTCTGGGGATATCGCAAGAATCCCACTGCCAGGAGCAGCAGGTGGGGACGAGGGCCTCTCCCCTCATTCACACTGACCTTTGGGGCTGGGTGATTCTGTGTTGTCAGGGGCTGTCCTGTGCTCTGTGGGATGGAGAGCAGTATCTCAGGCCTCCAACCACAATTAAAAAAAAAAAATCAATTGGCCCTGGCCAGTGTGGCTCAGTGGACAGAGCATTGGCCCATGGACTGAAGCGTCTCAGGTTCGATTCTGGTCAAGGGCCCATACCTTGGTAGCAGGTTCCTGGGCCCTGGTTGGGGTGCATGCAGGAGGCAACCAATCGATGTGTCTCTCTCACATCGATGTTTCTCTCTGTCTCTCCCTCTCCCTTCCACTCCCTCTAAAAATCAATAGAAAAATATCCTCGAGTGAGGGTTAGCAACAACAAAAAATAAAAACAACAACAAAAAAAATCAATTGACCATATTTAGCTGACTCTATTTCTGGGCCCTTTTCTCCATTCCACTGATCTGTGTACCTTCTACTGCTGGGATAACATAGCTCTATAGTAAGGTCTATAGTAATGTGGCTCTATAGTAAGTCTTGAAATAAAGTCCTCTGAGTTCATCTACTTTGCTGTTCTTTCTCTAACCATTTTGTCTAGACTTGGTCCTTTGTCTTTGCGTATATACGTTGGAACCATCTTGTCTATATGTATAAAAATTCCTGCTAGGGTTTTGATTAGGGTGGTGTTGAATCCAGACACCAACGGGGGAAGCATTCACATCTTAACATCAAATCTTCCAGCTTATGACCACGGTATTTCTCTGCATTTATTTAGCTATTCTTAGATTTATTTCATCAATATTTTATTATTTGTAGGATATAGATCACATACATATTTTGTTAGATTTATACTTACTGTTTTATATGTTGGTGCTCTTGTAATTAGGACTTTTTATGAATTCCAATTGTTTATTGCTTGCGTATAGAAATACCATTCCTTTTTTAATATATTTTAAGTATGAGGTTAGCTCTGGGCTGTTTGTTTGTTTGTTGTTTTTGTAGATGTTCTTCATCAGATTTGGGGAGCGCCCTTCCAGGTATAGTTTGCTAAGAGTTTTTACCAGGAATGTGTGTTTAGTTCTGTCAAGCCCGTTTTCTGCATCTATCGATGTGACCATGCGTGGCTCCCTCTGACTTCTGCTAGTGTGGTGGGTGAATCACAGCAATTGATTGTTTATGTGGAGGCAGCCTGCATCCTTTTTATATATTTTAAAAATATTGGATTCTCTTTGCCAATATCTGTGTCTAGTTTTCGTCTGTGTGTCATCGGGACAGTGACCTGCCGTTTCCTGTCATATCTTGGACTTCGGGGCCGGGTGATGCCGGCATCATCAGCGCGATGTGTTCCGTAAAATGAGGTGGAAAGTGTCCTCTTCTACTTTCCGGGAGAGACTGTGTAGAATTGGTATGACCCTTCCTTACATTTTTGATGGAATTTGCCAGTGAAACCACTTGGAGATTCCTTTTTTCAGGATATTTTTGCCTCAGTCCTGCCCACCATGGTCCCAGGGACAGTTCCGACTAGCAGCCTGGGCACTGGCTCGGGTGTGTGGGTGCGTCTGGGCCTGGGCAGGTGTGTCTTAGCTCCGTTCTCGGAGCCTTTACTACGCCCGTCTTTGGGGGCTCCCCTGCACACGTGGCTTGGAGCGAGCCCAGACCCTGTGCAGGTTCATACACCCAGCAGGGTCCCCTTTGCCAGCTTCCCCGCCCCACCGCCTTCCTGGGCACTGGCTCCCAGGGGCCTTCTGTCCCGGGGCTCCGGCTAGAAAGTCCGTGTTTCTGTCAACTCAATTCTCCCTCACTGCCTGCCTCAGGGCTCTGTCCTGCCACATGCCCACGGGGAAAACAGGAGAGAAAAGAGAAAGGAAGGGGAACTCCACACTCTTCCAGTGATGGGGCCCTTTCCTCCGCTCGTCTGGCCAGAGCGAGGGTTTCTCTTGCATTTTAGGGTCCCGGGACCCACCACCATCGCTGCCACAGAA
>NW_005872615.1:30118-51994 GCF_000147115.1 Myotis lucifugus | reverse complement strand
ATGCATCAAGAGAATCAAATGAAGTCCTTGTTCCAGGAGGTTTGCACTCACACGCAAATTAAAGCAGCAGGAAAAGTGCACTTCAAATAGAGTAACTTGAAACAAGTAGGATCTTTTGTGGCAAGGAAACATACAATCAAATACCACACCTGCCCTTTCTTCTCAGCTGGGCCTTAGAAACTGTTTGCAAAGGTTCAGATTTAGGTCACATTGTTGACTTTTGAGCTCTCTACTCAGATGTCAAACCCTGGGTGAGACTTCCTAGCTTCTTATATATTTAACAGAAATGACGTTTACTGGTAATTTTAACAATTTATGGAGAGGGCAGGCATGGCAAAGAGGTTCCACCTCTTGGGTAATTCTGATCTCTTGGTAGCAACTGCCTATGGCCACTGCATTAAGAGACCAGTTCTGACTTAGTATCAAAGACAGTTGAAATGCATGTCAGTGTCTGCCTTGAGTTGGGATCTGGGAGGGATAGGCTAAATTGTTGTACTAGAGCCATAGTTGGCAAACTCATTAGTCAACAGAGCCAAATATCAACAGTACAACGATTGAAATTTCTTTTGAGAGCCAATTATTTTAAACTTAAACTATATAGGTAGGCCCATTGTTATTAACTTAATTAGGGTGCTCCTAAGGCTTAGGAAGAGCCACACTCAAGGGGTCAAAGAGTCGCATGTGGCTCACGAGCCACAGTTTGCCGACCACGGTACTAGAGCATCTTGCTTCACAAGGAATATGATACATGTGATCACTTCTATATACTAACATTCTGCTACTTTCTACCCCCAGGTTGCTTTCCTTGGTGTAGTCCATCAATTTCTAAACGATACAAAAGTCCTTGAAAAATCAAGTGTAAAACTGCAGAAAAAGCAATGTAAATCTCAGGTAAGATACTCCTTTGCAGGTCAGTAAAAATTCAAAGCACTCTGAAAATATAATTCATTAGTTCAGCAATCTTCAACCTTTTTCATCTCATAGCACACATAAACAACTTACTAAAATTCTGCGGCACGCCAACACTATGTATTTTGCCGATCTGAAAAAAATTAGACATGAATTTAATTCATTCACACTGGACAGCTACTGCTGTGTTGGCTGTTATCATTTTTTAATTCGACAATTCTAAGGGAAAAGAAGTCAGTGCCACTGACTAAACAGTCAGGTATTGCATGTTTTAAAAATTCTTGCAGCACACCAGTTGAAAATCGCTGCATTAGTTACATAAAAAAAATAAAAGCAAAGTGGCCAAGCTTTTCATTCACAGCCACAGAATGCCTTATAATCTCAACAGTCTGCAAGTGTTTGCCTGTCATCCTAAATGTCCCTGATGGTTTTTGGAGATTTCCCTGTAAGTGACAAGGAGCAAAGAAAGGTTGTTTCAGCTCTGCTCTCCAGCAGCTGTTGCGTAATACCTCTCTCTGGCAACACATGCATTGTTCCCTCTGTTCTTTCTAGGCAAAGAGAGACCACAGTGCAGCCTTCAGAAGTCTTTGTGTCTATTTTTAAATTTAGGAACAGCTGTATCATTCACTGACTATTATAAAAATGCTACAAACAATTACTGAGATACATAGAAAAAGAGAAAGCATCTTACATAGAGAGATGAGGAAATCCAGGTGGCATCCTTTATCCAGGAGAATTTCTCAGCCAATCCCAACTCTAGCAGAGATCAGCCCAACCTCTGCACTGACGCGAGGGACTTGGTCCATGAGAGAAAAGGCAGACACGTACATTTTCTGAAGATGGATGGCACAAGAACATCTTGCTTATAAATGTGTCTCTTTCCTGGCTTTCTGTTGTTTACTCTTGAGAGACTCTAATTTTAAAGATTGTATCTTTCTTTATAAGAGTGATTCACGCCCATGGTAGAAGAATGATACCACATAAAAGTAGAACAAAGAAAGAAATAGTTACTCATACATTTATCCAAAGTCACTCCAAACTCTTTTCTTTTTAAGTTATAGTTGATGTACAATAGTATATTAGTTTCAGGTGTACAACCCTGCTATTAGACATTTATATAACTTTCAAAGTTAACATCTTGATAAAACTAGTATCCATTAGACACCATGTATAGTTATTACATGTTATTGACTATATTCCCTATGTTGTACCTTGCATCTCAGTGACTATGCTGTAACTACCAATTTGTACTTGTAAATCCTTTCACTTTTTTCACCCATCCCTACCAACTCCCCTCCCGTTAGGCAGCCATCAAAATGTTCTATGTATGTATGAGTCTTTTTTCTTTTTTTGGTTTGGTTTGTTTATTTACTTTGCTTTTTAGATTTCACATATAAGTGTAATCATATGGCATTTGTCTTTCTCTGTATGACTTATTTCACTGAGCACAATACCCTCTAGGTCCATCAATGCTGCAGATGACAAAATTTCATTTTTTTAATGGCTGAATCATAATCCATTGTATATATGCCCCACATCTTCTTTATCAATTAATCTATTGATGGAAACTTAGGTTGCTTTCATATCCTGGCTGTTGTAAATAGTGCTGCAATAAACATATGGATTATATGCCTTTGATTTAGTGTTTTGTTTTTATTGGGACAAATATCCAGAAGTGGAGTTTCTGGGTCCTTCTTGGTCTCTTTTATAGCCTTTGCTTTAAAGTCTATTTTGTCTGGTATAAGTATTGCTATACCAGTTTTTTGTTTGTTTCTATTTTCATGAAATATCTTTTTCCACCTTTTCGCTGTCAGTCTGTGTGTGTCTTTTGATCTGAAGTGAGTCTCTTGATGACAGCATATGTAAGGGTCTTGTTTTGTTATCTATTCAGGTACCTTATGTCTTTCCATTGCAGCATTTAATCCACTTGCATTCAAAGTAATTGTTGATACATATGTATTTATTGCCATTTTATTATTTATATTGTTATCTCTTTTTTTCTTCTTTTTCTTAAAGAAGATCCTTTAACATATCATGTAATACTGGTTTGGTGGTGATGGACTCCTTTAGCTTTTTCTTGTCTGGAAAGATCTTTATCTGTCCTTCTATATGTACTGAATGATAGCTTTGCTGGCTAGAATAATATTGGTTGTAGGTCCTTTCTTTTCATAATTTTAAATATATTTGCCAATTCTTTCTGGCCTGCAAAATTTCTGTTGAGAAATCAGCTGATAGTCTTATGGGAACTCCATTATAGGTAACTAACTCCTTTTCTCTTGCTACTTTCAAGATTCTCACTCTTTGTCTTTAACCTTTGGCATTTGAATGTTTCTTTCTGTGGACCTCTTTGGTTTCTTCTTGTTTGGAACTCTCTGTGCTTCCTCGTCTTGTATGTCTATTTCCCTCTCCAGGTTAGAAAAAATTTTCATCATTATTTTTTCAAATAGTTTGTAAAGTTCTTGTTCTCCTTATTCTCTTTCTGGTACCCCATGATGTAAATATTGATATGCTTGAAGTTGTCCCAGAAGTTCTTTACACTATCCTCCTTCCCCCGCCCCTGTTTTCATTGGGTGTTTTCTGCTTTCTCATCTTCCAAATCACTGATTTGATCATCTGCTCTACTGTTGATTCCCTGTATGTATTCTTCATTTCAGTTAGTGTATTCTGCATTCATGACTTTTTTTTTAATGGTTTCCATGTCCTTTTTTATGCTGTTGAAGTTCTCACTAAGTTCCTTGATCATTCTAATAATCATTGTGTCAAATTCTGTATCTGGTAGTTTGCTCACCTCCATTTCATTTAGTTATTTTTCTGGAGTTTTCTTTTGTTCTTTCATTTGGGACCTGTTTCTTTGTCTCCTCATTTTGGCTTCTTCCCTGTGTTTGTTTCTATGTGTTATGGAGCTACTATGTCTCCTGGTTTTTGGAAAGTGGTCTTATGTGGTAGGTGTCCCATAGGGTTCAGCAACACAGTCACTACAGTCATCTGAGCCAGGCACTCCAGGTCCACTCCCTATGTGGCTGTGTGCACCCTTCTGTTATAGTTGAGCCTTGGTTGCTCTTGGCACATCACTCAGAGGGATTGACCCCTTTCTACCCCAGGCTGATCAGTTATGAGAACCAGCTGCAACTATAGCAGAGGAGCTACTATGCAGGGGACAACCCCACAGAGCAGTACTTGCTTCATTGGGACTTTGTGGCCTACCAAGTCTACCCTGTGAATGTGTGGCTCATGGAGGTGGTTGATCTATAATTTGACATGGTCATAAGCTATCCACCAGATGCACTGACTCTGAGGCCTCCCAGAAAATGCAGGCCAATGTCAACCACCACCTGTGTCCTGCCCGGGGCCAACCAGTACGAGCTACAGAGTGATCTGCAGATGGCTGCTATCTGTACCAAGCCAGGAGAAGCCAAACTATGAACCAAGGTGGGCTGCCCCTAGTGCCAGACCTAGAACCACTTAGTAAGAGATACTAGGCATGCTGAAGACAGATGCTTCTTATTTGACAGATTTTAGAAAAGTCCAAGGCATGAATCAAGAGAGGCCATTTGTATGAAAAAGCAACTGGAAGTGGCTAGGGTAGGCCTGCAAGTTGAGTAGAACAGGGTCTCAGGGAATCATCAGGGTGGGTCAGACAGTGTTAGCCAGATTGATAGAGACTTAGTCATAGTGCCCACCCGCTGGCTCTGTGAGGGGTGGGATCAGCAAAAGAACAATGGCCTCTGCCAGAACTTCTGTCTGGGAGAAAGATGCCCCTCCAGCCTTGGTCCTGAAGCCAGACAATTCAGTTCCTCCCCACATGTCCTTGGTACCTTTGAAGCTGCTGTCCCAATGTTGGAGCTCAGAGTGTGAGTTACAGTATGTCAGTGACCAGTCTCTTTAAGAGAAACTGCTGGGATTCCATCAGTCCTCTGTCTTCCTTAGCTATAATCTCTGCTGGTTTTCACAACCAGAAATTATGGGGACTTCTCTTCCTGGTACTGCCACCTGGCTGGGAGTTCTGTTATGGGGCTGGGACCCCTGGCTGCTCATTGGGGTCCTGCATAGCCAAGATATTCCTCCTGACTTTTAACTGCCAAATGTGGGTGTGGGACCAGCCAGTTTGCATCTGTCCCTCCTACCCACCTAGATGTGACTTCTTCTTTATATCCTTAGTTATATGCTTAGTTAGATTTTAGGTGATTCTGCATGATGGTTTTTCTATAGTTTAGTTGTAATTCTGATGAGGTTGTGGGCAGTTCCAAATACCATGTTTACCTAGCCACCATCTTGATTGGTCAGCCAAACTCTTTTGTACATATTTTTTCATTGTATTAGATTAAAAGATTTTAGAGTAAATTTGTCTTTTTTACATGGAACATTTTAACATAATTATTGCCCATATTATTATAATCTATATTTATAAAAGGCTAATATGCTAAGTGTCCCTCCAACCGTCCAACAGGTCACTATGACACACACTGACCACCAGGGGACAGACACTCAACGCAGGAGCTGCCATGATGCACACTGGCCATTTACAAAGAAATGGCACCATGGACCTGGCACCAACAAAGCTACACTCGGCTTCTCCCAAGTGGAACACAGGCCTTGCCACCACCCTGGAGCGACAGCCCACCAAATCATAGCCAACACTGCCAAGACCCCATGGTTCAAAATGCAGCCCACAGCCCAGCCCAGCCCAGAAACGGTGGCTGTGGGCACTGGGTAATGACATCATGTAGCAACGCCTGCTTCCTCTCCCTAGTGACAGGCCATCTATATTAATAAAAGCGTAATATGCTAATTAGACCAGATGTCCTTCCAGACAAAGCTGGGGCTGCAAGGGAAGCCCAGGTCCCAGGTGCCTGCCTGTGGCCGGAGGGAAGCCCAGGTCCCGAGTGCCAGAGGGAAGCCTGGTGCTGACAGCCAGGAGAAAGAAGGCTTACTCTGGCATGAATTTCATGCATCAGGCCTCTAGTTTAACAATAAATGGCACTACGGACCTGGCACCCACAAAGCAACACTTGGCTTCTCCCAAGTGGGACACAGGCCCCGCCACCACCCCAGAGCGACACCCCACCAAATTGCAGAACACTGCCAAGACCCCATGGTGCAAAATGTAGCCCACAGCCCAGCCCAGCCTGAAAACGGTGGCTGTGGGTGCTGGGTAATGACATCACATAGCAATGACCACTTCCTCTCTCTAGCAACTAGTTTCCTTGGAGTTTCTTCAGCCTAGGAACATGACTTGTTTTATAGCTAGGTGCAAACATTTTACACTTTAACCAAATGTCTGTGAAGCATTTTCATGTTCCTCATCTCATTTGATCCTCAAAGAAATCCTGGAGTAGGTAGATAGGAGACTCGGTAGAATCCTATTTTATTTTCATTAGCTGGAAACCAGAAATTCAGAAATTTTAGAAACTTGACCCGAATGAAAAGAAGTAAGAAATGGTGGAACTTGAAAATGACTTCAAGTTTTCTCACTGTGCAGAATATAGTCAAACACTGCTACAGTTAAAATATTTCACCCTTTGTTCTCTCTGCATGACCTACAATAATAATCTGCTTCATGTTGATATTTACTGCTGTGTTGCTGACAATTATCTGAAAGCAAAGTTGGGGTGCTTCACTGGGCTGGGAAAAGTTTAGCTAAATCAGAAAGCAGGTCTAATTAAGCAAGTTTATCCATACATATAAAGCTCTCACTGGCGCCAATCACATGAGTGTGTTTCCATCTGTCATTGTCGCTCGTGAATTTGGTTGACACTTCTGTTATAGAGAAAGGGCGAATACTGATATTAAAATATTTCTTCTAATTAATTTCCTTTTAATGTGCATGAATTCATGGACTGGGCCTCTAGTTCCTTTATAATTAGCATCACTCAAATGTTTGCCTAAATTTCTCTGGCCCATGCCATTTCCTCATCTACCACTAATAACCTTTTCCAATTGTGATTAGCATGGTCTCCACTCTGTCTAGAACTATCCTGCTCTATTATAGATTGCTTTGCTTCTACAAGGCCTCCTTAATTTTTGAAGTGGGCTCAGGCCCATTCACGGTGATGGGGAAGCAGCTCTGGTGTGGTGGGGAGACTCATACACCTGGTAGCTATGCTACAAGTGACCTGTGACAAGTCACTCAACACCTTCACTTATTTATTGTTTTGCTGCAACAAGTGTTCGCTGATTCTCAATGCCAAGGACTGCTGTTGCTAAGCAAAAACACAAAGGAATTCAATTTTGGTGTCTGATGATCTCTGTGGCTCTATGTCAGTCAGCAACCTTGGGTAACATGCCGAGAACATCACTCTGGTTCACTTCAGTGTAAAAGGGATCCTCACAACTTGGTGGGAAGGGTGGGGACAAAGGGGAAATATGACCGGAATGGAGAGCAGGAGCTTCCTGGGTGTGACAGCATAGCCACAGTGTGAGGAGTAAATTTCAGCCACTGCTCCTTCTTGCATCTGGGAAGAAACCCCCAAACACGAGAAAGAGTCCAACAGGTCAAAAGCAGGTGATGAGCTGACCCTTTGGTGGTGAGAGAAAGTGGGTGGGTGCAGAAGATTCCAGAGGCCCACACCATGGGCTTCTCTCAGGAAATGCAGGGACTGATTCCCACCGAGGGGGAAGAAGTATTTCCCAAAAGCAATGAAAGTTACCATTATGAAGGGGAGATAGATGTGTGGCAGCCAAAAAATGACAGATGACCCCATGAGCTTCTTCCTTATCCCCCATTCATTCATGAGTTTGTGCTTAGCTAAAGAAAATTTCTCTCTCTCTCTCTCTCTCTCTCTCTCTCTCTCTCTCATTTTCTATATCTTCTTGTTTTAACTGCCATTTTGGTTTCTCCCTGCTCTCACCTGCTGTTATGAGTCTCTACCTACAGAATGCTTATCATCAGCACCGTTTGCTGCACTTCACATAAGTTATGAGAATTTTCTTGATGCAATTGATTATATTATTTACACTTTTACTGCCTCCTTCCCCATTTGGACTTGTTACTGGTAATTCACAAGGCCCCTGTCTGTGATGTCTATACATCATTATCTCATGGTTTCAGGCTCAGCCATGTGGCATGCTTGGCCAATAGATGTGAAGCAAAAGACATAATCTATGCTGTATTAAGGCAGAGGTTTTAAGAAGACTCTGAAGATTCTTGCTTTTACCCTTTATCAGGAGAATGCATGTCCTTAATGGGAGGTGCTCCTTCAGGCTGGGTTCTAGAGTGAGTGGGTGCATGAGCAGAGCCACAGCCCATAGCAAGAAATACATGTTTGTTGTCGTAAGCCACTGAGATATAGGGGTGTTTAACTATACAGCAAAGTGGCTAATATAGTAGGCAATGCAAGGATTTGTCTGTGAGCAAGGCTTTTCTCCCTCAGAAGCAAAATCCTTACAGGCAGACTGCTGTCACACATATTCTTTTCACTTTCCTCCAGTGTCTAGACAGCACTGAGCCTGGAGTTTACATCTAATAAATACTGTCTCAAGACTTAAATATCTGTCTCCCTCACACTACCTCCAGCCCCTAGGTTCTAAGAAATAGCACAAAATAAAAAGGTAAAGCACAACTTGGTAAAGACACAGGAAATAAGGTGGGAAGGCAATGTAATGGACTTCCTAAAAGTAAATAATAATATATATCATTTTAAATCTGCATCTACTCAGTATATTCATTGTGAGAAAGAAAATAACCGGTCACAGAGGAAGGTCACAATAATTATAATAACTCAATATGCAGTCTTTCTGTCTTAAAGAGCCGTATCTTGGAGGAAGATGAATGTCTAGCCCACAATAGCAACACACAAGTGAGGAGGGCAGAGGTCAAAAGTCATTTGTGTTGTCAGTATGCTTTTGGAAACCACACATCTTGGCTTGAAACAAAACTTTAAAGGTCAGTTGTGTCTGCTCTCTGGTTCCCTGCTTGCACCTGCCTTTATGACTCTCTGCAGACAAAGGAGGGGCCAGAGGCCTTTGGAAAAACCAACACCAAATAGGCTGTTTCCTGCTGTAAAATGAAGCTGAGGGCTGGCTTATGCCGAATTAATTCCAAAGAAGGGGAATTTGTTTTTATAGATCTGGTTCCAAAACATGAACTCCTTTTTTTTTTTTTTTTCTGGAAAGTTTCCAGCAGGTAAATTTTTCTGGAAGCCCAAATCTTAGGAAGCACGTTATTTGCAATGACACTTTGAATGGAGGCTGGAGTCCAGGACTGTTTTCTCCCGGTGCATGAAGTCTGAGAAATTCCACTATAGATACTGAAAGGGAAAACACACAAGCAAAATAAAACAAAACCCAGAAAACTAAGACCAGTATGAAAACCTAGGTGTCACAATTCAGGATTTTATTCTTTGGGGCTTAGTGGAACTTCATTGAAATGGCAGCATAAAGAGGCCAGACCATGTCCACTGGAAGAAGCAGGGAAGACCATTGCTTCACCATTCTGAGCTACTCATGTGTGTGTGTGTGTGTGTGTGTGTGTGTGTCTGTGTGTTTGTGCGCGCGCGCGCGCTGCCTCTACTGTCATGCTGTTCTAGCCATTTATTGAAAGTGTGGTATGGAAGTTTCACTTTATTACTGTAGAGCTGTCTAGTTCTTTCAATATTATTGGTCTTGCTTCATATTTTTTTGTAACTCTGATGCTTGGTGCATACATGTGTATAATTGCCACATCTTCTTGAAGAATTGATCTTTTTATCATTATATAAAGTCCTTTGTCTCTTATGATAGTTTCTGACTTAAAGTTTGTCTTCTATTAGTATAGCCACTCCTGCTCTCTTTTAGTTACTATTTATATGGAGTATATTTTTCTATCCTTTCACTTTCAACCAATGTGAGTCTTTATATCTAAAGTGTTTCTCTTGTAGACAGGATCCTGTTTTTTAATCCATCCTGCCAGTTTATGGCTTTTGATTGGGTAGTTGAATCCATTTACATTTTTAGTAAATACTAATAGAGAAGGACTGCTTTTTGCCATTTTGTTATTTTTTTCCTGTATATCTCATCACTTTTTTCCCCTCATTTCCTGCATTACTGCCTGCCTTTGTGTTTAGTGGATTTTTTTGTAGTAGCATATTTTGATTCCCTTCTTATTAATGTTTGTATATATTTTATAGATATGCATTTTTGTTATTACTATCAGGATTACACATAACATCCTAAAGTTATAACAATCTATTTTAAAGTTATAACAACTTAATTTTAATTAATACAAAATTTAATTCCTTTACAATTCTGCATTTTATGTTACTGATGTCACAGATTATATATTTATATATTGTATACACATAACATAGATTTATGATTTTTTGTGCATTTGTCTTCATTTCCTATAGGAAATAAAAGATGAAGTTATAAACGAAAATTTCAATAATATTAGTTCTAATATTTGTCCATTTATTTACCTTTACTAGAGATCTTTATATTTTCATATGACTTTGAGCTATTATGTTGTGTGTCTGGTGGTAATGAATTCCCTCAGCTTTTGTTTATCTTGGAAGTCTTGATTTTGCATCTTTGAAGAATGGTTTTGTCAGAGATATAATTCTTGGTTGACAGATTTTTCTTTTAGAAATTTGAATGTATCATTCCACTGCCTTCTGACTTCAAGGATTTTGGCTGAGAAATCCATTGATAACTTTATTGAGGTTCCTTTGTTCATAACAAGTTGTTTTTCTTTTGCTATTTTTAAGATTTTCTCTTTGCCTTTGGTGTTCAGCAATTTGATTATATTATCTCTATGTGTGAATTTTTTTTTGGTTTATTCTAATGACGTTTGTTTTTTAAGTTTCTTGGATTTATAAATTTGTGTCTTTTTTCAAATTTTGAATTTATAAAACTTTGTTCTCTTAATCAAAATATAACACACCCTCGAATGGAAACCTTCCTCAGCCCCGTGCTGGTTTGTTCAACCCTGTACTCAAATATAAAAGAGCTGCTTTCTACTTGCATGTTAATATTGTGATAATGGGACTCAGCTGCTTTTCAAACCTAGTCCAACTTATTTTATGTAGGGTGCCATTCGAGTCCTCAAACAGAAAATAATCATGATTTAGAATTAAACCACTCAAATTCAACTCCAGCTTTTTCTTAACTTAATTATGTAACCTCTACAAGCAACCTCTACAAGCCTACAATTTCTTTATTTGTGAAATTTAAACATATATTGCTAATCATCATTGTGACGCTAAAACAAGATCAGGTACATTTTTTCTTGTTAAAATTATTATTATTATTATTATTATTATTAAGTATATAGCAAGAGTGGTGAGGGTATCACCCATGTCTCCTTAAATCCCAGGATATGCCATCCTCAACATGCAGCTTCCATCTTGTAGAAGTTCTCTCCAGACCATCCACACTTCAGTTTGTGTCAGAGAGAGGACGCCAAGGGGACAGTGGCCACCCTTTTTGCAAAGTCACAACCTAGAAGTTGTATCATCATTGCACTTTCATCACATTGGCCAGGCACAGTTGCACACCCACCCTTACTATATGGGAAGTTGGAGACCAGGTGCCAGCTAAGACACAGTGGTTCTATTAGCATGGGGATAGCAAGGAAATGAGTACATGGCAAGGACACTGGAAGATAACTGGTTGTTACACAGCACATTACTGTATCTTTCTGTGCCTTAGCTGCTGAGTGAAGTGAGTTAATATTTGCTTAGCACTTGGTAAGCTCTCACTAAACTGAAGCTATTGTAATTATTACACATCAATAATCGTAGGCATATCTCACTAAGGAGGCCTCCTTCTTTCTACATCCTCCTGTGTTATGCAAGAATCCTAGATTCTGTGGCTAAACACAGCAATCCACAGAATCTGAGGTCCCAGATCATTTGGTAGGAAAATTTGACTTTAGAGCTTTCCAGTTACTTCAAGTCCAGTTAAACAATGCTACAAGATGTTCGCTGAAGACCACTTATTTCACCAATAAATATCTTATACAATAAAAGCCTAAAATGCTAAGTGTCCTGTTGTCTGGTTGTCCATTCGACCAATCAAAGCATAATATGCTAATGATATGCTAAGGCCACTCAACCGCTTGCTATGATGTGCACTGACCACCAGGGGGCAGACACTCCAACCAGTAGGTTAGCTTGCTGCTGGGGTTTGGCCAATCAGGACTGAGTGAGACAGACCGGACACGCCTTGGAGCCCTCCCACAATCATTCCCTGGCTGGCCAACCTCCCACATTCCTCCCCAGCCCTGATTGTGCACTGGTGGGGTCCCTCAGCCTGGCCTGCGCCCTCTTGCAATCCAGGCTGAGGGACCCTCAGCCCCGATTTGCATGAATTTTGTGCACTGGGCCTCTAGTTATTTATAAACAACACACCTGCAAACTGTAACTAGACCTGAAGCATCACAACTCACCCAAGACTTGTTAGAAATGCAGAATTTCAGGCCTCATGCCAGGCTGACTGGGTCTTAATTTATATTTTAGCAAGATCTACAAGTGATTCAGCTGCACATTCAAATCTGAGAACCACTGATTTTAGTGCTAAGTAAGAGAACCAAGGTTACCCTAGCTGGAGTGTGGAGTTCTGGTTCAATTCTTTCAAAAGCTAACTAACTATGCCTGCAGTGTGCATTCAGACCTGGGCACTTAAATGTTCACAACTTGACCCAGGGTTAAGATGGAAAATATGTACACTCACCTAGATATCATAGAGTCACCACTGATATATTTAGAAGTCAATGAGAAGTAATAAAAGATTTTATCCAATGTTTAACCTTTAGTGATACCATCACTGGAAGCCTCAGATAGGAAATATTAATAAGCCCTATGTCACATTTTCAAACCCTGATGAGAAGTTTTCTAAAATATTTGTGAAGAAATACAGAAAATGAGAGAAAAGAGGCTTAATGAGAAACATAACTATAAAGTCTGACTCCTGCCTCTATAATTAGGCTTCTAAATTTGTCACCAATGAAGACATGCATCAGAAAGTTAAGACAAACAATTTTGGTAGTTTGTCACCAGAACTGTGACTTTAAGCAAGGCACTTAACCCCTGTGACCCTCCATTGTTAAGTGGTAATTAACCTGTTAAATGGAGGTTATAATCCCTCTCCTACCTACCTCACAGTGTGGTCTCCTTCTGGATATACAGTTTCTATACTTGTAAATATATTCAATAAATATATGGCCAATGGTTTTCTGCTGCTGCATGGCCACCAAAAATGCAGAGGGAGAACTGCAACCCAGGCCCTCAGCTGTGAAATCACTACATGAATAAGAACTAGAAATTTCTGAGTGGCATCTAATATTTTTCAAGTCCTTTACATGCATTGCTCATTTACTAACCCCCAAACCATGAAGAAAGCATTATTACTTCTCTAGTATAGATATAAACATGAATGTTGAGAATAAATACTATTCAGAAATGTGTATATCCATCAATCATCCTTTTCCATTTTCCTTTTCCAACTTGACTTAAAATAGAGATTTGTTTCATATGCCATAGATGTCCTTCTGGAAACAACTATCTGAAATGTGATGTCAGATAGTTGCAAATTGCACAGATGTGCTTTGAACACATTGAATAGTCAACCTAGTCCTGAGAAGTGTGACTCCTGCCCTAACCAATTTTGCTCAGTGGATAGCACTTTGGCCTGCAGACCAAAGGGTCCCAGGTTTGATTCCAGTCAAAGGCAGGTACCTTGGTTGCAGGCTTCTTCCCAGCCTGGGCCCTGGTTGGGGCTCATGCAGGAGGTAACCAATCGATGTGTTTCTCTCACATTGATAGTTATCTCTGTCTTTACCTCTCTCTCTCCCACTCTCTCTAAAAAAATCAATGAAAAATATTCTCAGGTGAGGATTAAAATCAATCAATCAATGAATAAATAAATAAAAAAGTGTGACTCCTAGTGAGGCTTGTTTGGATAAAGGGATTCAAAATCCCAGAAAAATTCCCCTCATATTATACAGTACACATTTTATCTCCAGCTCTCCAAGAGAAAAAAAACCAAAACACCACAACAAAAACCTTTGGTGGGAAAAGCTATCTCAAGTTACAAACAAATTTATCTAGCAAAGCAGATGACAGAGGAAATGAATGAGAATCATAGCATAAGTCAGACTCCACCACATCACAAAGACATTAACTCAAATTATTTAATTTGGTAGGACTCCAGAAAAACAACTTTTATCTGGATCTCGATTAGGAATAAGGTTTAGAATTATAGAATTTTGTGCTAACAGTGACCTAAGAGATGTTAGATGCTAATGTGACAGGGGATGAATATGTACCTCAAGGAGCTCAATTAACATGTCCAGGTTTACAAAGTTTGGTTTAATAGATGTGGGATCAGAAGATAAAACTTCTGACCCCCAATATAATGCTTTTCTACTGATATGATTGGAACTTGTTCTTGGTAGTTTCGTTTACTAGGTTCCAAAAGTGTCACATTATGAGTTAGGAGATTCCTGCTCATGAGCCCCATGCCAGCCTTATAAAGAAGTTCTAGGTCATCATCAGCTCACTCTCTTAGTTTTGCAAGGCTTCTTAAAATTCCATGAAGTTATTAATTGATCTGTGAATTTGATATCAACATGGACAAGGAAGCACAAAGAGAACAGTTAAGAGTGGACTGAATTCTGGGGATAAAAGTGGACAACAGAAAAGAAAGGGAAGAGCTGGGAAGACAGGCTATTTTAACTCTTATCCATTTCTCATTTAAAAAAAAAAAAGGCCAGATCAACTCCATTAAAAAAAAAAGAAGAAGAAGAAAGAAGAGATCAAATGTCACTATCGAAAAAACTACTCTTCATTCAATCAATGTAGCTGGGACAATTTTTCTTCAATGAAATATTGATTTACTCTTTGTTCTCTAGGTTTGTAAGTAGAGGGAATTGGAGCCATTACTTCCTCACTTTGTGTGGGCCATCACAGGTAGACAGTATTTTGCGTTCTATTTTTCATTGGACTTGAGTTCCATCTGGCCCAGATGTCTCTTTGAAGAGTTGATGGTTAACAGAATAAGGTTAGTTGTAATAGGTGACCACTATTTTAATAAATATTTTCCTACTCATAGAAATATTCATTGATGCTTCTCTAACATTGAAAAGAGAAATTTACATTTTTAAATGTCGCATTTTGAATTGGGTTGCAGAAGAAGTAATACGTTGACCATTTTTTCACTCGCCGTTGGTTATTTGACTACTAATTTGATTGTAGAATTGTTCTTATATTGCAGTTGTTATTTAGGCTCAACTAGGCATTCAAGTAAGTTTTAAATTACTGCTTTCAAAATGATTCATAGTCAAAATATATAGAAAATAAGTTATACAGATACAAGTCAGGTTGTGTTTAAATCCTTCAATTCTCTTTGGAAATTAAAGAATTACAAACATAGAATGAAATACCTATTATTTACTTCAAGTGAGAAATGTAAAAGTTAAATGATATAGACAAATGTATCATAAAAAAGGAAATAGAAAATACTTTGCATTTATAAATGTTTTCGTCATAAAACACATTGCTAGTGAAATATAAAGGATGATTCAATGAGGAAATACAAATGTATCACATTTTACAGTAGAATGAAGAAAAACCTTCAATCTATGTCATAACTACTATGCGCTCCCATATGTTTTGGGGATGCAAACATTTAAATAAAGACAAAAGTTCATTAGATCTTCTAATTACTAATACCCAAAGCATATCTAAACTCCAGTGTTTTTTTTTTAATTTAATTTAATGATCATAGAACAACCTATTTTAAAGGGAAAATGGCAACTTAGCGAAAACAAGAACTAGCTCTGAACTTTGGAAACTGAGCTTATTGTTTTTCTCCAACTCCAATACAGGACAATTTGTTTATCTTTGAGGGTGGGCAAGATCAGGTGTGGGTTAATCAGCTCTTACAGATTTTATTTCAGAAACTTCTGAGATTTCTGGGCAGATCCAAAGCTATGCATCTTCTTCAGAAGGAGCAGGATCTTGGGGGAAGTATTCACCCTGTTGGAGGTTCCAAATGTGAGGGAGAGCTGGGCCCTTGCTCCTCTTCCACTCAATTTGGTGGCTAATGAACTCTAAGACTGCACGTGGTGTGTTTTCTCTGAAGACTCAGGGAGCAGAAATGATGGGATTTTCGATGCTCATCCATCCTTTCAACCAACAGCCCAGTAGTTTCACCAGCTGTGCACAGAGCCAGAAATATTACTGGATGGTGAAAAATAACTTTCTCACATGCATCAAACCTTACTGAGCGAGTGCTGCTGTTTTTGTCCCAGAGCCTGTAATGTAGATGCCAAGGTGCCTGAGGGTGGGCCTTGACCCTCCCCGCATGAAGCTTAGAGAGAAAAATATCTGTTTTCCCAGATCACTGTTTGGTTTGCTAATAGTAACCAGCCCTTCTGGAAACTGAGCCATTTTCTCCTTTTGACCTTTAGAAAGATGATCCTGCCAGCAAATCCCTTAGAATTCCTTAAGAGAATCTCTGTGTGTGCAAGTCATGCAATAAATTCCCAATGAGCCAGTCATGGAATCATGTAATGGCTCAGGCGTCCAGCTTCCTCCTTTACCGACGGAAAGAAGGTCTCCTTGTGCTTGTCCTGTTTGGGGAAGCCCAGCTCCCAGCTATTGGGCAATTCATTGCCCGCCCGAGCTGACACACAGGCATGGCATGACTTTCACTCCCTCAAACATAAACCTCTCTGTTCAGCAGCAGCTTCTGGCTCCTGAGTCTTTTCATTTCTCCAAACTGCCACCTCTGCTTGGATGAAATAGGATGTTAACACATTCGAAATATTCTGTTTGAGGTATATTTTCAGACACAGAGTAGAGAAAACATCCCCCCTCCCACCCAAAATGTTTTCCTAGGAGTCGTTTCTAAGATAGGAAGAGAGTTTATTTTTCATGGCAGAAGTCATGTCTTGCTATAAATTTTCTTGGACTGAATTTCGGGATTTTAATAGCTTTCTTTGGATCCTTTGTATTTGGGAAGTTTCTCGGTGGTGAGATTCTAAATTATTTAAAAAATTTTTTCAGGTATGGCTAGAGTCAGAACACGATGGCCCCTGGGCCAAATCCTCCTTACCACCTTGTTTTTGTAAGTATAGTTTTACTGGAACCCAGTCATACCCATTCAAGTATAGATTGTCTATGGCTGTTTTCTTGCTCTAACAGCAGAGTTGAGTAGGCAGGACAGAGACTGTATGGCCCACAAAGCCCAATATATTTATAGTCTGGCCCTTTACATAAATGTTTGCCAACCCCTTTTGTAGAGTATAAAAACTAACTTCCCGTTACCTATCAATGCCCTGCTCTCATTCTCACTCTAAATTCAACACACATGTTTATTGTTCTTTCCAGATCTTGTCTCTTATTCATCCTTGAGCTTTGGCCCATGATATTCTAAACACAGAGCACCTGCCTCTCCCAAATGATTATTGGCATTCTGCCCAGACTTCAAATTCAAGTTCTTGATGAATCTGTAGTGAAGGAAGTAGTGTGAGTCACCTGCAGTTTCAACACTACGCCCCATACTCACCCTATTTTCTTGCCCAAAGAGTATAAAATATATTTTTGTGCATATTTATGTCCTGGGATGTCCTTTCTAGATTTTAATTTTATTTCATAAATTTAATTTCTTTTCCTGTTGTGCACTACTTGCATTGCTGGATGCTTTATGTTCTAAACACAATTTACTATTCAATACCTTCAAAAGCACTCTGAAATTGGTATTATCAAGCCCACTCTATAGATGATAGACTGAGGTTCAGAGCATTAGACTATGCTCAAGTTGGCCAAGCTATCAAGTGGCAAAGAGAGAATTTAAAGCCACCCAATTGCCTACAAAAATATAGTGCATCACCATGGACTAATAAACAAAAATGCATTTTAACCATTGTAAACGGAATATTTCTTTTAGAGAAATGTGTCATTAAATGATTTTGTTGTATGAACATCACAGAGTGTACTTATACAAACCTAGAATGTATAGCCTACTACATACACATTTAGGCTGTATGGTATAGCATATTGCTTCTAGGCTACAACATGTTACTGTACTGAGCACTGTAGGTAATTGTAACACAATGGTTAGTATTTGGGTATCTACGCATATCTAAACATAGGAAAGGTACAGTAAAAACCCTATATAATAAATCCTATATGCAAATCAGCCCAATGGTGGAACAACCGGTTGCTATGATGCACACTGACCACCAAAGCACCACTTAGCCACAAGCCGAGCTGATGGGGCTGATGGTTGGCGAGCAGAGCAGGCCTAAGCTGTCAGTCAGACATCCCCCAAGGGTTCCCAGACTGCTAAAGGGCACAGGCCGGGCTGAGGGGACTCCCACCCTTCGAGTGCACGAATGTCGTGCTCTGGGCCTCTAGTACAGTATAAAAGATTAAAAATTGTACATTTGCATAGGGCACTTTCCATAAAGGGAACTTGCAGTACTGGAAGTAGCTTTGGATAAGCCAGTAAGAAAGTGGTAATTGAATGCAAAGGTCTAGGAAATTACTGTACACAATTGTGGACTTTATAAACACTATGTATTTAGACCACTTTAACTTCATAAAACAATACAATATTAAATCAAGCACAGAGACTATAATACAATCAAGAGATGCAGTAAACCCAAGATGTATGAGACTGCTTCCAGAGTAACACAGCATACTGTTTTACAACAAACGTTTAAATATATATTACACTCTAAAATAACTATAAAAAGTATAGTATAGGAAATACATAAACCAATAACATAGTTGATTATTATCATATCATTACCAAGTGTTACATACTGTACATAACTGTATGGGCTGAATTTTTGTAGAACTGGCAGTGCAGTAGGTTTGTTCACCCAGCATCACCACAAACAAGTGAGTAATGCTAAAACATCACAATGGCTACAATGCCATTAGGCTACAGAAATTTTTCAGCTCCACTATATGGAACCACCATGGTACATGTGGTTAGTTGTAGCCCAAGTGCATGACTGTACTTTTCAGTTCTCAAACGTATTTCCCAAATACACAGATTTAATGCAATCCCCATCAATATCCCAAAGGCATTTTTTAAAGAAATAGTACAAAACAAAAAGCATTAGCTTTGCACAAAATCACTAAAGACCTCAAATAGCCAAAGAAATCCTGAGGAAAAAGAACAGAGCCAGATGTATTATACTCCCTGACTTCAAATAATACTACAAAGTGACAATAATCAAAACAGCATGGTATTGGCAGAAAAAAAAAGATACACACACCAAAGGGAAGAGAATTGAGAGCCCAGAAATAAACCCACATCTATATGGACAAATCATTTTTTTACAAAGGAACCAAGAAAATACAATGGAAAAAAAGGAAGCCTCTTCAAAAAATGGTGCTGGGAAAATTGCAAAGCCACATGCAAAAGAATGAAACTGCTATTTGTCACCATACACATATACATACACATATAATCAATAGAAATGTATTGAGTACCTAAGTATAAGACCTGAAATAATAAATTACATAGAAAAAAATAGGTACTAAATTTAAGGACCTTGGTATTAGAGATAATTTTTTTATATATAAATTTTACCTCAAAGGCAAGGGAAATAAAATTTAAAAAAAGGGGGACAATATTAAACTAAAAATCTTCTGCACAGCAGAAGAAACTGTCAACAAAACAGAAAGGCAACTTGCCAGATGGAGAGGATATTTGCAAACAATACCTTTAATAAGGGGTTAATATCCAAAAATATATTAAAAATGTATATAACTAAACAACAACAAAAAACAATTAAATTTAAAAAATGGGCAAAGGACCAGAATAGACACTTCTCCCAAGAAGACATACAAAAATGGTCAACAGATATATGAAAATATGATCAACTTCCCTAGCTATTAGGAAAATGTAAATCAAATGAGATATGACACCCATTAGAATGGCTATTATCAACAAGATAAGTAATAACAAGTGTTGGAGAGGTTTTGGGGAAAAGGAACCCTTATTCACTCCTGGTGGAAATGTAAACTGGTACAACCACTATGGAAAACAGTATGGAGGTTCCTCAAAAAATTAAGAGTACAGTTACCATATGACGCAGCACCCCCTCTGCTGGGTTTCTACCCCCCCCCCCGAAATTGAAAACATTTATTCATAAGGATATGTGTACCCCTCTCTTTATTTCAGCATTATTCACAGTGGCCAAGATATGGAAACCACCAATATGTCCTTTGATACATGGTTGGATAAAGAAGATGTGAAAAATTACTCAGCCATAAGATGAAATACTGCCACTTATGACAACATAAATGGATCTTGATAATAACATACTAAGCGAAATAAGCCAGATGGAAAAAAGTTAAGAACCATATGATTTCACTTATATGTGAGATATAAAACTGAAATCTGCAAATGAACAAACATATAAACAAAAATTTATAGACACAAATAGCAGTATGGTGGTTACCAGAGACAAAGAGGGTTGTGGGGAGGTAGCAAAGGGTAAAGGGGGTCAAATATATGATGACAGAAGGAGATTTGACTTTGGATGGTGAACACAATCCAGTATACAGATGATGTATTACAGAATGGTACACTTGAGACCTACATAATTTTATTAATCAGTGTCATTTCAATAAATTTCATTAAAAATTTTAAAAGCATTGCCAAGAACACTAAACAAGTTCTGTATCTAGTTGGAGGCCAGTGCCTATGGTCTATGCATTTTCTGCCACACCTGGTATCCCTAGTATTGAGTATTGTTTTATTCAGATTTATTACTGCTGTTGGTTGAGATTCAAACTCATGTTTTTAGATTTGCCTCTCACATCAATGCCCATCTTCAAAGTGATGACAAAGATAACCACTGCTCCCAGGTCCAGCTGGCCATAGCTTTCCACTGAACTGTCTGGGAAACAAGCAGATAACCATCCTATATAATAAAAGCCTAATATGCTAAGTGTCTGGTCAACCGGTTGGCCGTTCAACCAATCAAAGCATAATATGCTAATGATATGCTAAGGCTGCTCAACTGCTTGCTATGACGTGCACTGACCACCAGGGGGAAGACACTCCGATTGGTAGGTTAGCTTGCTGCTGGGGTCCAGCCGATCGGGACTGAGCAAGACAGTCCAGACATGCCCTGGAGCCCTCCCATGGTTCCTCCCCGACTGGCCAACCTCCCCCATCTCTCCCCAGCCCCAATCGTGCACCGGTGGGGTCCCTCAGCCTGGCCTGCACCCTCTCGCAATCCAGGACCCCTTGCGGGATTTCAGAGAGCTGGTTTCTGCCTGATCCTGCAGGCCAGGCCGAGTGACCCCACTGGTACACAAATTCGTGCACTGGGCCTCTAGTCTATATCTACACTAATAAAAGAGAAACATGGTAATTAGCGTACGACCGCTACCCTTTTCATTGGCTAATCAGTGAGTATATGCAAATTAACTATCAGCCAAGATGGCGGCCGGCAGCCAGGCAGCTGGAAGCGAACATGAGGCTTGCTTGCTGCAGTGAAGGAGGACTCCAACTCCCCGCCTCACTAGCCGGCCTCTGAGCTACAACTCTAAGAAACTATGTACTATGTTGCAAATAAGAAGCTAAACAAAACACCAGAAACCAGCTTTCATTCAGCCGGGCTTTAGCAACATTGTATCGATGTTTTCAGCAGCGAGGCCTCAGAGCTAAAGCTGGCCCAGAATAAAAAAAAAAAGAAAAGAAAACAAGGAGCGGTTGGAAACTTCAGTCACTCGCTTCCGGAAAACAGCCCTCAGCCCCTCACCCAGACTGGCCAGGCACCCCAGTGGGGACCCCCACCCTGATCCAGGACACCCTTCAGGGCAAACCAGCTGGCCCCCACCCGTGCACCAGGCCTATATCCTATATAGTAAAAGGGTAATATCCTCCCGGCACCGGGATCAGCAGAGCAGCCAGGCTCCCGGCACCGGGATCAGCGTGACAGGGGCAGCGCCCAAACCCCCTGAACGCCCTGCGGCTCTGTGTGTGACAGGGGGCGGGGCCACAACCTCCCTATCCGCC
>NW_005872615.1:22997-29336 GCF_000147115.1 Myotis lucifugus | reverse complement strand
CCCCCCCTGCCGAGTGCACAAATTTTTGTGCACCGGGCCTCTAGTATATATATAAAAGCCTAAGTGACCGTTACAACTGGTCAACCGAACAGCCAGTTGACCGGTCTCTATGACACACACTGACCATCAGGGAGCAGACACTCAATGCAGGAGCTGCCCCCTGGTGGTCAGTGCCCTCCCACAGCCAACCTTCCGTGGCCGACCAACCTCCTGTGGTCCCTCTCCCCCTGCTGGCTGGCCTGATCCACCCCAATTGGGACTGGGCAAGATGGCCCTGATCAGCCCCGATTGCCGGCCAGGTTGAGGAACCCCATCCATGCATGAATTCATGCACCGGGCAACATTGTATCAATGTTTTCAGCAGCGAGGCCTCAGAGCTAAAGCTGGCTCAGAATAAAAAAAAAAAGAAAAGAAAACAAGGAGCGGTTGGAAACTTCAGTCACTCGCTTCCGGAAAACAGCCCTCAGCCCCTCACCCAGACTGGCCAGGCACCCCAGTGGGGACCCCCACCCTGATCCAGGACACCCTTCAGGGCAAACCAGCCGGCCCCCACCCGTGCACCAGGCCTATATCCTATATAGTAAAAGGGTAATATGCCTCCCGGCACCGGGATCAGCAGAGCAGCCAGGCTCCCGGCACCGGGATCAGCGTGACAGGGGGCAGCGCCCAAACCCCCTGATCGCCCTGTGGCCATTTAATAATTGGCCATCCCATCATTAAAACATGAATGGACCCACATCTTATCCTGCTGACACGACTTCATGTGGCCCCACCGCCACAGGAGGGTTTCCAGGGCACTGGGGGATAATGTTCCTTCCGGGAGGAGTTCTGAACCTGCCAGATAGGAACTGGACATGGGGCAAAATATGGGCGCTCTCCTCGTGCTCCAAAATGTCTTCACCTGAGAAGGGACATCACTTTTTCCCTGGGTGCCTCTGTGACATAAACAACGGGCCAGTCAGTGGTTGTTCTAGGAAGCAAGTTCCCATGTGTCTAAGGAAGCACTTTGGAAAGTGCTGGGGTAGCACTCCCAGCACGCATGGAGCCCTCCAGGCAGGGCCAGAGGATATTCGTGCATTAACTGTGGTGGAGGAAAGGTCTCTCCATTGCTGAAATCCTCTAATCCTGAAACTTTCACAAAGTTATCCTGTAACTGCCAGCAAACCACTGATAAAGTCTTGAAGCCTGTGATGGACAGGGCTCCGACAAGGCTTCCCCAGACACTGGGAGGGAACACAGGGATCACGAGGGTCCTCTTAAAATGAAGACTCTACTTCAGTACGTCTGGTGTGGGGTCTGAGAGTCTGTTTTGTGACAAATTCCCAGGGGACCTTGTGCTGCGGGTGCAGAACCACACTTCAGTTGCAAGCTTGTAAAAGGCACGTGGGTTAGGAAGGATTGATGTGCAAAGTCAGAGTTCTGCAACCCACACTCTTCCTGTCTCTGCCTCCACCCCACCTAAGTTGAGTGCTCTTCTGAGTAATGTCACATCCAATCCAGGACACCTTTGGAGTGAAACCTGTATTATGCAGGGATATAAATTAGAACTGGGATATATTTCATACAAACCTCTGCTGAGGTTTTTTTTATCCCATAAAATTCACAGTCTTACATCTTTTTTTTATTCCTAAAATACTGTTGCTTGTTTTGCACTTGCTTTTGTGGATAAAGGAAGCATCCTGGGTAATCTGTTCAAAGAGAAATCAGACTAGAAGCAAAAACACTGTTCAAACCATAAACTCTATTTAGGATTTGATGTGTATTCATGAATCACAAGGGTAGGAAGAGGAACTTAACTGAACCAGGTTGGTAAACCACAAAACCTCTGAATCAATAGTATACAGTTTGCTGTTCTAATAACGGCAAACACCAAGAGGTACCAGAGTGGGTGTGAGAGCTTTTCTTCCTGTTTTCTTTTCATTTAATTTCCTTTCTTTTTTCTTTTCTTTTCCTTTCCTTTCCTTTCCTTTCCTTTCCTTTCCTTTCCTTTCCTTTCCTTTCCTTTCCTTTCTTTTCTTTCCTTTTCTTAATTTTTCTTAATTTTTCTTTCTTTTTCTTTTTAACTTATACCATATTAAGCATTGCGTTAAGTTCATTCAGACAAAACAGGAAGGTTTTCTGCTTCACTGTCAGGGAAGGGAGTGGGAGCAGTGAGAGAGGGATAGGATCTCATCACCTGGTGGGTGCCACCTTCCTTCTGTTGGACCCTAGCAGTGTGGTTAGGTAGGTTCTGTACTTCATTTAATTCTCACAAAGACCCACTGAGCTAGCAGTTGGGGTTTAAAGTTGTGCCTTCCAGACTCTAACGCCATTGTTTATGTTTGTCAAACAACAGTTTTCCAGTCCCAGGAAGCTGCAATTATCTTCCACACCTTCATTTTGCAGGTGAGGAAGCTTGGCCCAGAGGATTAAGGATTTTGCAATGAACATAATACACCAAAGGCAATGCAGTGGAATAGAGTAGGTTTTTGTCCTGGCCAGGTACGGTAGCTCATTTGGATAGAGCATTGCCCTGATATGCTAACCATGTTCAGTGCACATAGAATAATTAACTAAAGAATGCATAAATAAGTGAAATAACAAACTGATGTTTCTCTCTCTCTCTCTCTCTCTCTCTCTCTCTCTCTCAAATCAATAAAAACATTTTTTTAAAGTAGGTTTTTGATTTATGGTTCATGTTCTTTTTATTCCACAATACTGTCTAAAGTATTCACACATGCAGAGTAGTATAAGAGGCTACTGCCCTCGTTTTCTTCACCCTAACATATACAACTAGTTGTGCATGTGAGCACAGTAAATGTATGTGAGTGTGCATGTGTGTATATATACAAGATGTTTTTGCATGCGAGTGTATATGTATGCATGAGTTGGTACACATGCATAAGTATACAGTATGCGTTTTTTTCTGTTGTTTTTAAAATATATTTTTATTGATTTCAGAAAGGAAGGGAGAGGGAGAGAGAGAGAGAGAAACACCAGTGATGAGAGAGAATCATTGATCGGCTACCTCCCACATGACTCCACTGGGGATCAAGCTCGCAACCCCAGGCACGTGCCCCTGGCCGGAATCCAACCCAAGACCCTTCAGTCTGCAGGCCAACATTCTATCCATTGAGCCAAACCAGCCAGGGCTAAGTATATGTGTATATGGAGTGGAAAAGAAAAAAATAAGAGTTATTGAAACCAACCATGTGCCTAGCACTGAACCAAAACTGCTCTTAAGTGATTGCACTTAATCAGCACATATTCAAGGTAGATATTACCATCATCCACATTTTTCAGATGATAAAACTTTCAGTAAAGAAAGGCAAGGGTGGCCCTAGCTGGTTTTGCTCAGTGGATAGAGCATCAGCCTGCAGACTGAAGGGTCCCAGGTTCAATTCTCATCAAGGTCCAGTCAAGGGCATGTACCTTGGTTGCAGGCTCCTCCTCGGCCCAGGCCCTAGTCAGGGCTCATGCAGGAGGCAACCAATCAATGTGTTTCTCTCACATCAATATTTCTCTCTGTCTTTCCCTCTCTCTTCCACTCTCTCTAACAATCAATGGAAAAATATCCTCAGGTGAGGATTAAAAAAAAAAAAAAGAAAAGGCAAGGGTGCAGAAATCTACCAATCTGACACCAGAGAAGGGGAAGGTCTTTTAAATTTAACATTTTAGTTAGATATTACAGATCACCAATTTACAATATAATGTATTGATTCTGGGAGTCATAAGGAATGTAACCTAAATGTTCCTAAATGATTAAAAAAGCACTCCAAGGATCCTGTAATGAATCATAGAAATAGAGGGTAATGTTACATTAGAATATGGAGATGTAACAGGAAATAGACACTGCCGGTTAATTCAGTGTGTGGCCACTATGATCCAAGGGCACAGACATGGGAATCTTAGACCTGGTTTGTACACCGTTTAGGCAAGTCCTGGAAATAAACCCCCAAATCGAGGGCTACCATCTCTTTAAAGAAACCTTGCATTGTCAGAATAATACTTTTGGGCAGCTCTTCTATATATATTCAAGGGGGCAAAGCACATTTCTTGCCTGGGTTAAATAAGAAATTATTTCACTGGTCTAGCTCTAGCTACTATGAAAATTGCCAATAACCAACTATGCCTATCAAACTACAAAATAATACTTTTATATGGCCCAACCTAAACTCTTATTAAACTCTAAGAAAGAGAGACGTGGCTGGAATGGTTTGGCCAATGTCTTAGGGAAGTAATCTGGGTGGTAAGAAAGGAGAGTGATCAGCTTTCTAAAGCAGATTATAATGATCTCTTACTTTCAAATAAACCCTCATTATTTGTTTATCATGAATTCAGCTTGTACCGGGACAAAGTGTGTGGGGTGAGACTTGGAATTAGGGATTCTGTATTTTATGCCAAATCCAAGTTTCTGGCAGAGAAGTGATGAGGAAGGAGAAAGGGGTCTCAAGAGGCTGACAATATGGAAATATGGCTTTTAAGGACCTGGCCTACTTGCCTGTCAAGGTTCTATTTAGGGCCAACCTTCTGTAAATATTTTTTTTAATCCACCTGTCAATCTCATTGTTGAGGATCTTTTAAGCCTACTCTTTACCTTCTACTATTAGAACCTAGACCAGAGGTTCTAAAATTTAGTAGTCTCAAGATCCCATTACATTTTTAAAAAGCATTGAGGATTTCAAGAGTTTTAATTTGTGTTGGTTATTGAATGAACAAATCAAAACTGAATGAATGAATGAATGAATGAATGAATGAATGAATGAATGTCACATGACCCCAGCCACAATGATACCCCTGCCACCAAACATCTGTAGATATTTAATGTATTGGAAATTAAAACCGAGACATTTAAAAATGTTTATGAATTTATTTGAAATAAACAGACTATTCTTATGAACCATATTATGTTTTTCAAAACAGAAAAAGTTGGTGAAAAGAATGACACTGTTTTCTATATCTTTGTCTTATCTTCAAAGACTGGCTTAGCAAAAGACAGCTGGATTCTCGTGTCTTCTTCTGCATTCGATCTGTTGTGACAGCACATGTCAGCCTTTGAAAGACTCTACTGTACACTCATGAGAAATAAATAAGGGTGAAAAGAACAAATAATGTCTTAGGAGCACAGGATCATGAAAATAGTTTTGACCTCATGGATCTCCTGAAACAACTCTTACTATCCCAGAGGTCTCTGGACCATATTTTCCAAACCATTGGTGTCGGGTAATTTTCTTATAATTAATAGACTACTTTTTAGATTGATTTTAGGTTTGCAGAAAAAATGTGCAGAAAGTACACAGTTCCTGTATACTCACTGATCCCATTCTATGTGCCAGAGTTGAAATCACCACTTGCTATTGTCCTGTTATCTGAAACACATCAAGTCTCCTAATTAAACTCCTTAGTAGGTGTACAGATGCTTAAAGATCTGGTAACTTCTTCACTGCCTTTCCCCCTAATCCCCCCTGATTTTTAGCTGTGCTGAATTCCATCCAAATTCCTGCTCCTGTTCAGGGTAGCCTGTGTCACCGCAAACCACTCATACTAGAGACAAGCCTGAGGTAGCCTGACAGTATTCAACAGAATCTCTCAGGTTCCCTCCCATCTGCATCACTTTTCAGCCTTCTGCAAAGTTTCCTCTATTTCTATCTGTGTTGCCCAGGTGATGCTGAATATGTCCTGCTCATTATTCTCTTTGAGTGGATTTCAAATTTCAGGAGGGCAAGAGTGTGTCTTTTTCCAGGAATGTTGTCAGCACTTCCTTACAATCGCTGGCTTAGTGAATATTTGTCAAATGAATGTAAGTGTAAGTATGAATGAATGAATGAATGAACGAATGTCACATGACCCCAGCCACAATGATGCTGGGTACCACCAAAAGCCTATATTATCCTTTGCCTTCTTTTATATATTTCAAAGAACTCCTGCTCTCTCATTATGACTCATAGAGTGGGAAGTGTGTGTGTGTGTGTGTGTGTGTGTGTGTGTGTGTGTGTGTGTGAGAGAGAGAGAGAGGGAGAGAGAGAGAGAGAGAGAGAGAGAGAGAGATATGCATGGACCAGGCTTGTGAACCTGCCTACTTTCCCCTGAGTATATTGGTCAAATAGATGACATACCTTTAGGCTGGCACAGCCAGATTTCTGCACATCACCTGAGTCATGGGATCCACTGGAGTGCTTCCAGGGCTCATTCTGAAGGTAGAATGCTGGGTCGGGGTGAGGAATGGCAATAATATTAAAGATGGAGTTTTTCCTCTTAGAGGTTCCTTATAGGGGCAAATATGAAATGATGACACCCAGATTACTGACCTAGACCATCATAACACTCAACTTGAAGGGATGTATTATTTTCAGCCCCTAC
>NW_005872615.1:0-22257 GCF_000147115.1 Myotis lucifugus | reverse complement strand
TATTATTTTCTAATGTGGCCACCGGAAACTTTGACGTTACCTTTGTGGCTTGTAGTATCTTTCTGTTGAGCAGTGCTGTCCCAGGACCTGCACGGGCTGCTTGGATGCACCCTGGTGGGACTTTAGGAGCAGCCTGTCCCCCACAGAGTGCCTTTGGTACAATTTTGCTCTGAATTGAAGCAAAATGTTTCCTCCATGTGCTGTTTGTTTGCTTTTTGCTTGTGTGTGAAGTGAGTGCTAGTGCAGTGTTAAACCCTCGCATCTGCTGTAAAGTGTGACATTCATGTTCTCAAGGTCAGTACCATAGATTAAGCATTTACAAAGGGCTGGTGTGTTAATTTTATGTGTCAATTTGACTGAGCTAAGGGATGCCCAGGGAGCGGCTAGGGCATTATTTCTGGGTGTGTCTGTGAGTGGGATTCTGGAGGAGGTTGGGATCGAATTCAGTAGATAAAGAGATCTGCCCTCACCAGTGCCATGGGAATGAAACAAAGAGGCACAGAGAGGACGGAATTCCTCTCTCTTGAGTTGGGATGTCTATTTTCTCAGGCCCTCAGACATTGGACCTCCTTGTCCTCAGCCCTTCGAACCCCTGGACCTATACCAGCACCCTTTGGCTCTCAGATCTTTGACCTCAGATTGGGAGCTACAACAGTGGCTGCCCTGGTTCTCAGATCTTTGGATTTAGACTGAATTATATCCCTGGCTTTCTTGGGTTTCCAGCACAGACTGCAGACTGTGGGACTTCTTGGCCTCCATAACACTTGGAGCTAATTCCTATCATAAATATATCATCTATCTATCTATCTATCTATCTATCTATCATCTATCTATCTAATTATCTATATCTATACTATTGGGTCTGTTTCTCTGGAGAATCCTGATTAACATATAGACACTGAGCTGGGTGTTTTAGGTTCAACAGATTATTGTATCCTCCCAGCATTCAACCCTACAAGATGTTCTATTATTATTTCATTTAACTGAAAGGAAAATTGAGGGGCAGAGCCGTTAAGGGATTTGCCCAGGACTCAGAGCCATAATTTGAATACAAGTTTGTCAAAGAGAAATCTTTCCTTTTCTCATTTCTCTCATTGGAGGAGGGAGATGGATCAAGTGGCCATGCTTTTTGCATTTTGGTTCTAGACATAGATGTCCAACTTTTTTTAGTTGTTGTCCTTGGCTTTAAAACCAGAGATTTTGGTTAAGAATGAATTGGGTTCAAATCCTAACTCTGTCATGCCTAGAAAATCATTCAGCCTTTCTAATTTTCAGTTATCTCATCCTTAAAAATGACTAAAAACTTCAGCTCTGGGGAATGAATGAGTGAATTCATGTTGACTAGCTATCATGGTCCTGGGTTTATAAAACTTACTGGTATGTATTTGCTTACATATTTTTATAATGAAGTCAAAAGAGACTTTTATAATATTCTTTTTAAAAATATATATTTTATTGATTTTTTACAGAGAGGAAGAGAGAGGGATAAAGAGTTAGAAACATCTATGAGAGAGAAACATCAATCAGCTGCCTCCTGCACACCCCACACTGGGTATGTGCCTGCAACCAAAGTGCATGCCCTTGACTGGAATCGAACCTGGGACCCTTCAGTCCGCAGGCCGACACTGTATCCACTGAGCCAAACTGGCTAGGGCAGCCGAAACCGGTTTGGCTCAGTGGATAGAGCGTTGGCCTGCGGACTGAAAGGTCCCAGGTTCGATTCCGGTCAAGGGCATGTACCTGGGTTGCGGGCACATCCCCAGTGAGAGATGTGCAGGAGGCAGCTGATCGATGTTTCTCTCCCATCGATGTTTCTGACTATCTATCTCTCTCCCTTCCTCTCTGTGAAAAATCAATAAAATATATTTAAAAAACAAAACAAAACAAAAAAAACTGGCTAGGGCATATAATATTCTTACTGTTAAATTTTCATGTCTTAGACTTTGATGTTCATGACCATTAATGAATTTTAAAAGAATATATAATTTCTTTAAACCTTAGGTTTTGGTACTCCAGATTACTCAGCTTTACTTCTGCCTTTAACAATAAAACAACAACAGAACAACCCAACTACTCAAACCACATCAACCAGCCCTTTACAGTGTCCCCACAGGCTGACGGAGGAAGAGATGGAGAAACCAAAGCAAAAGGCCACGGTACGCAATGTCGGTCACCCCGCCTGTCCTGCACTCTGTGTTCACAGGGCCACATCAGACTCTGTCCAAAAGAAAATATTCTTTTACCATCACAGGCTTTGGTACATAGATGAGCACATGAAGAGAGGCCTCCGCCGCACTTTCATAGAAAGGGTTAGTGCATCTGAGGCAGAGGTGATCTTAAAGTCATTGCGTCACTGCCACGTTTTATCAAGAGGGACATGAAGCACCACAGGTTAAATGACTGACCATGGGACCAGTGAACAGAGAAACCAAGACCAGAACCCAGGTCTCCTGATGCCCAGTCACTGTTTTTTCTGTACCCTTCAGCCTGCACACGTATGCAGGTGTGTGCGCACAGGTGTGGGTGTGAGTGTGAGAGTATGTCAGAGTGTATGTGAGAGAATGTGTGTGAAAGTATGATAGTATGTGTGTTTATGTTCATGTTTGAACCATTTGAAAGGTTGAGACAGCAGGCTCTTTGGCGCACTAAATATGTCAGTGTGTATTTCCTAACAGGGTCCTCAGACAGCGGCCTGTGGGTGTGTCCAGGCTTCACAGCCACATCCCGAGAGATGGAGTGGCGTGCGATTACGCCATGTCACCTGGGACCAGAACCACTCGTTGTTTGCCTAGACACTCCAGTGCATAAATATTCAAAGCCAGTGCATAAATATTCTCTAAAAGATTGGACTGTGGTCCTGAAAAATGCCAAGGCCAAGTCCACAAAAAAGACTTGGGAGCTGTCCAAACTTCAAGAAAATTAAAGAGACAGAGCACAGTTCTACAGGACATTATGGAATAACTGACGGGATTTAAATGTGATTTGTGGGTTGAACAATAGTATTGCATCGATGAAAATTAGTTAATTTAGGTAACTGTGTTATGATTATGTCAAGCAATATTCTTTTCTTAGGAAATTGAAAAGATTTCCACTGCGAGGGAAGCCCAGAAGACCACAGTGTAACATACCGAACTGGAGGCAACTGACCCTCATTCTTTGTCTCTGGTCCTTCTTCCACTTGCCCCTGGGTGCAGGCACAGGTGCAGAAGTGCACGTCAGAGCACAGTCACTAAAGCCCCAGCCTTGTGGTCAGAAAACCCAAATGAGGAGCTCCCGGGAATTGGAAGATCCTGGGGTGGTGGGGAGAGAAGGGCTTGAGAGAGTGACACCCACTGTTGATGTGGGTCTCAGGGGCTAAACGCACTGAGACGCTGAGAACGGTCCTGGACCAGCCAGCACGGGGGCCACACATGTGTGATGGGGCCACCAGCACTGCGGGGGGTTTTGTTTTTAGTTTTTTGTTTTCGGTTATAGACTTTAATGCTTTAGAGCAGCTTTAGCTTAAAGAAAGTTGAGCAGATAGCAGAGTGTTCCCATTTGCCCCCTTTCTGCCTGCATCCCACCATTCCTGTTATGAACATCTTGCATTAGTGTGGTACATTGGTTACAAATAATGAGATGATTTTGATACATTAGTATTCACTCAGATCTATAGTTCACATTGGGGTTCACTCTTGGTGTTAGACATTCTGTGGGTTTGGACATGTATAATGACATGCACGCACCATTACACACACACACGACCCTAAAACCCCAGTGCCCCTTTCATCCCCCCTTCCTCTCCGTCACCCCTGGCAACCACCGATCTCTTACTGTCTCCACAGCTTTGCCTTTTCTGAGATGTCATGTGGCTGACGTCATACAGCGTGTAGCCTTTTCGGGTTGGTTTTCTTCACTTAGTAATATGCATCCAAGGCTCTCCCGTGCCTTTTTATGGCTTGACATATCATTTCTTCTTCTTTTTTAGAGCAATAAACACCGTTATTACACAACCTAAATAGGAGGGAGGGATTTATTTGCTTTTTCTCAGATAGAGCTTCAGCTCCTCGCCCTCTAGCGCGTGGCCATCGTCACGGCCATGGTGGCCTGGTCTGGAGAGAGGCCCTGCTGGAGTTGCTCCTCTAGAAGACAGCGGATTGTGGCATTTTCATTCCTTTCATCATTTTTCTTCTAAATTTTCTTTGATTGTATTTTTTGCTGTTGTTGTTTCAAATACCTTCCTCCTCAGGAGTCAGCTTGGCCCCCTTCTTGTGACCCAGGGCATGCCTCGTGGGACTCACACCACTGGATGGATGTGTTGTCAATGCGATTCTTTACTGCGGTCTTGGTCTGGAACAGTTCATTGCTGGCTGCATTGTAAACAACACCAATACTCATTGCTTTGCACATGCAACACTCGGAGTCCCATGTCCAACCTCAAGGCAGGTACCTCTTGTTGCCTCCCCACAAGTGGACTGTGTGTATGCGGCGGGGCATAGCTCAGTGTTGGCAGCAGGGTGCCCCAGCCCATACTTTTGCTTCCTGTGGTAAGGCTCTCTCTTGTGCTCAGTCTGGTGATGTGTGTGCCAGTTGTCCCAGGATATGCACATGGCTGAGTCCTGGCTAGAAAGAGGGACAGCTCATTTAAAAAGTTTTTATGAATGGACTTTTTAAAAAATTTATTTTTATTGTTGACAGTATTTCAGATGTCCCTTATCTTCCTCCCTTTGCCCTCCTCCACCCAGCCCCAGCCCCACCCCAGGACCTCCCTGCACTATTGTCTGAGTCCATGGGCTATGCATATATGCATATAAGTGCTTTGGTTAATCTCTTCCCACCCCTTCTTCCCCCTTTCTCATTTCTTTTTATCACTGAATAATATCCCATCCTGTGGCTTTACTACCATCTGTCAATTCATTTACTGTTTGAAGGACATAGTAGTTGCTTCCAAATGTTGGCAATTATGAATAAAGATGCTGTAAACATTCATGTGCAGGTTTCTGTGTGGACATCAGTTTTCGTCTCATCTGGGTGAATGCCAAGGAGCACAAATGCTGGGCCATGTACTAAGAGTATGTTTAGTTTTGGATGAAAATCTCTTCCAAGGCATCTGTACATCCCTATTCCCATTAGCAATTATGAGAATTCCTGTTGCTCTATATCCTTGCTAGCATTTGGTGTTGTCAGTGTTTTGGGTTTTAGCTGTGGAGGTAATTTTTAAAATTTAAATTTTCCTTGTGGTGCATTTAAGTTTTATCAGCCATTTATATTTAGTGTGAACATGACCCATATTTTTTCCCCAAATATTAGGGCAAGAGAAAAGGTTAATGTTGAGGGGGGAAAAGGCCTAGGAAAGGAAGGCTGTGGCTGTGAGAATCAGCACCCTCTGCCTGGCCTGGAGAAGGAGGCAAAGGTAATTTTGGTGGGCCAGGCCTAATCTGGTGAACTGACCTCTGGTCCTCAAGTTGTCTGCCCTTCTTGCCATTCTCTGAAGTAAGTGCTGACTTAACAGAACCCTTCCTGGCTTTGCCCTTTTTCACATCTCCTTCACTTCACATCTGAAGACCAAATTACCTGCAATATTGATACATGTCAGGTTATACATAGAACATGTATCAGTCGGAGAGAGAAAACACTGCAGTTATTGTAAAAACAGAGAGTTTAGTATAAAGAATTGTTACTATTAGTGCAGAACTAAAAGTGCTAAAGGGGGACCCTAATGTGTCACAAAGGCAGGAACAGCAGAAGCAGCTGCCCTCCCCTTGGGCTGTGATGTGCAATCTGGAAGTTCAGGAAAGAGCTGCACACTCCTGGGACCAGAGCCTTGCAGAGGGGAAGTGGCTTGTGCTGGAGGCAGGTACCCTGAGGGTGCCGATGGAGCTGAATTGGGGAGTGATTGAAAACAGCAAATGGTATTCAGCTGCTTCTGTGGGAAGGAAGTGCCACTGTTGGGGAGATACTGGCCACAAGAGGAAGTCCCTCTCTGGTGCCCCCTGTTGGCAGAGCCTAACAGGGAGCAGCTGGGCAAGTGGTTTGCAGGGTCCCAGTGCAGAATCACAAGGCAGGGGCTAGTAATAGCATCACACCCAGCTCTTGCTTGACAAGTTCCAGTGTTACTACAGATACATGGCCATAGTGAAGGGAACATCTCTAAACTCAGCTTCCTGTCTCTAGACACTAGTGCTCCTATGGGGCAGTCACTTTTGCCTCCCTGCTGGACTCAGAGATAAGGCAACAAAAGTGGGGACCTATCTATCTAGTCTCTCCTCTCCAGTCTTCCTTGAATTACCCTGAAGAGGATGAACCTTAAGGAAGTTTGATTCCTGGAGGTTATAGTCAATTACAAGCCTTGAGTAGCTCAGCACAAACCATTGCCTCATGTGATTTTCCTTTAAATTTATTGACCCCCTTTTGGAGTGGGGCGGGGTGGGAGGGGGGCAAGCTCCTTTCTAAAGTTTCAGGAGAATGTTTATCCTCAGCCTCTGTTACCTAACTCATCAGTAGATGCTGTCTGGTAAAGGAAAGGGGAAAGGAAGCTACAACCTGGCCAGGGTTGAATTGAACAAAAGGACCTCAGAGCTCCCTTTGTAAATCATCCTCTTCCCTCTTTACCTGCAGTCACCCATCTTTATTTAACCCTCAATCCATCTTACAACGCAGCTTCCATTCTTTACTGACCTCCCAAAGTGTGCAAGTGACTACTTCACCTACTGTAGCTATTGTGTCAATTTTCTGGTCTAACACGCCCCCTGGTGGTCAAAACCATTCCATGGCTTCTGGGTATTTGACTATTGCTGCCTTAAGGACTGAGAGGAAGGGAGCGGGGAAGGGAAAAAAAGGAAGGGAGGGAAGGGGGGAAAGTTAAAAAATATTCTTAAATGACAAAAAAAAGAAGAAATAACACCATTTCTAGTGACAAAATAAATATCTTTGTTTAACAAAAAACACACTACAAATCCTGTCACTTCATTCTAAAATATATTTTTCACATATTTCTGGCTATTTTTATTAACATCTTACCCTCCAGGCTCCATCTTGTAGTGTTATTCTACTATATACAGTTTCAGTTGTTGGGATCAATCAGAAGGGGGACCACTAAGCGCTCACTTCTGAGTTTTGGAGGTAAAATAATGGATACTTAGTAACCTATACTTTGATATCAAACCAATGCTCCTTATTGTTCAATAAGCCCCACTTACTCCCCCACTAGGATATTTTCTAGGTAATTTTAAAAATTAAAATTCAGTAATTTACAAGTTAATAAAATCCATTAGAACTCCTACAGTTTTAAAGAACTTGAGAGATAAACCAGGCGATTGATATCCTCAGGTTATTCTATGATATAGCAACTTTTTGGAATCATCTCTGACTAAACCCCCTGAAGGGCATTTTCCTCTCTCTCTCTCTCTCTCTCTCTCTCTCTCTCTCTTGATCTTGCTCTAGGTGTGTTCGTGTCCAGAAGTGAAGGACACTCACTCCCAGTGAGTGTTAACATTACAGAGGTTGGAAGGTAAAAAACCAAAATGCGGGTCCTGATTCAAACCCAGGTGTGAACTGGAATATTATTATTCGACCCCCTGCGTCTTTGTTTTCTCAGCTGTTCAATGAGGATAGTGGCTCCCTCATAGGGGCCACTGCTCCTCTAGATCTGGGACTTCATTTGTTCACAGTAACTCCTCTGTTCTTAATGCTTGAGAATTGAACCCAACTTGCCCTGTTAAACAATACTGAGAACGAGCAAAAACAACTTACCTGCGAGTTCCAGAAAATTTTTGCTCCTGGAAAGTAAGACTGAACCGACTAAATAGCTTACTCATCAAAACCATCACTAGGCCCTGACCGGTTTGGCTCAGTGGATAGAGCATTGGCCTGCGGACTGAAGGGTCCCAGGTTTGATGCTGGTCAAGGGCATGTACCTTGGTTGAGGGCACATCCTTAGTAGGGGGTGTGTAGGAGGCAGCTGATTGACTTTTCTTTTTCATCGATGTTTCTGACTCTATCCCTCTCCCCTCCTCTCTGTAAAAAAAAAAAAAAATCAATAAAATATATTAAAACAAACAAACAAATAAAAAATCACTAGCTCATCACAGCTCATTCCATGCCCCTCATCCTGCTGGGCCCACCAAGCCATAACTGATAAGGTAAAAACTTTGTCCAATCCCAACGGCTCCCCTCCTCATAAGACCTTACGTAAAAATCACCCTGGCCCCAAGACTGACCCAGTAAATATCGTTTTCTGAAGTCCCCCTCCTGAGGTCCTAGTGTCAGGGGCTGTCCTCACTGATGCAGCACATTTAACCAACGCAGCTTTGCTGGGACAACAGGTTTTTCTGATGGTGTTTCAGGGCACTCAACAGTGAACATACCTGGTAAGCAAGGGTTGCCCTGCTTCCTACACCTTCTTTGTACAATGGATGCCCACAGCACAGCATGAGACGACCCTTCTTGTGGATCCTACTTCTGTGACCTTCCAGATCTCTGACCTTGGGAAATTTACCTAACCTGTCCCAGGTCCCAGGCTTAGCTCTCTTCTTTGAAGTAGGATCAATAATAGTTTGTGCCGCCTATATTTTCTTTAAGGATTAAAGGAGCAAAATCACATAGTGCGTTTTCAGTTATGATTGTAATTCCTCAAAATTAATATCTGTATTGAAGTATATCTACACATTGGACTACAAAGGAAATACAGCCACTCCAGTGACCTTTGGCTTTCTTAGTTGGCTCCAAAGTTTTACTAAGAAGAGACTTCCAAAGCCCCAAATCTAATTCCAGGTTAATTTTTAGCCAAACTGGGACAGAGGGGGCACCTGAGCCTTTACATTGCCCAAGGAGTGAGCAGACAAATATGAATACATTGAAATAAGTGGAAACATATTGAGGCCTGAAAAAGAAAAAAGGGCAGTGGAAATCTGAATTTTCCCAGGAAAATGAAATTTACAGAGTGAGCTTATATGACTTGGTGAACAGAATCCTTGGCAATAGCATTTAATTCTACTGCAAAATGGAGGCGTGAGGAGGGATTCCAGGGTATGGAACCAGCTGTGTCCAGCAGATGCCCGGACCCACAGAACAGCTGGGTTTGCTTCTCTTCAAAGGAACGTGTGGACCTAGGCAAGGCTGCCTTCTCCACAGGAGCCTTGTGCTTCAGCGTTCTGGCTCCTCTTCCATTATTCCTGAAAGCACAGTTTATGGGCAACTGGTCAGCAAGTCCTGGCCATGAGCGTTCCTGGTTTGAGGTTATGAGGTCTACGGTTAATGTAAATTCTTAGAATTGACGGCCAAGTGGCAAGTTAGAGAATTAAACCAACCTGGCAGAGCATCTGGGGATTTTATCTGAGGCTCCGCAGTGGGACCAACATAATCCTGATGTTCGGTCCTAGGAAGTGAGAAGCCAAGCTCAAGGGTACCCTCTGCCACCCAAACCCACGTAAATCCTCCATGCAACAGGGAGCCACCCTGACAGATGGTGTCCAGGGGTTTACCAGAAATCTGTTAAACAATTGAAAAAATAAAAAATAAAACAGGGAGAAAGGCAGGAGAGATAGAAAGAGAGAGAGGAAGGCAGGAAGGAGGGATAAACGATGCTGGTGATTCATTCAATAATATCATAGAGATTCTTAATAGGCATTTCTGATTTTTACAGAGTATTGGCAGTTGGTAGTTACCAAAGTAAAGGGTACTTTTGCAACAGAACCTCTGCTAAAAATGGGTTTGGTAATGAGGGCAAAGATTCCCCCCAAGCCCCCTTTCCCGTAGACCCATTCAGTGCATCCAGCATTGATCATTTCAGATTCCCCATGAAACCCAAAGCAATTATCTTGGATTAGCAGGAGATCAGAAACGGCTTACTTAAAATATTGTTTTCTAAATCCGAAGGCTGGTGAAATTATTATCTGGTAATAATTCCAAAAGCCCTGAAACTGGTAACATTTGTTCAAACCGAAGAGGAAATATATTAAGACCATATCTATTTTTAATGACAGGATATAGTTTAAATGGAGTTTAAGATACTTGTTTTTATTTCAGGAAAATGCACGAGGACCCCAAAGAGAGGGCCCCACCTTAGCTTTTGGGTAACTTCTCAGAACCAGGTGCATCAGGAAAAGGTTTCTGCAAACTTAGGCATGGAATGATTGATGGCTCAAAATAGCTCAGATGTATCTGTTCCCATCGCAGGGTTATGCTTCATATATTTCAGAAAAACTGTTGTTGAAAGGAGGACACACAGACTTTTAAAGCAAACTAGCTCAATCCCCTGAAAGATAGTCCAGGAACTGTAAGTATTGAGACAGATATTATAAAAGTAATTTTATTTCAGTCAAATACTGTCTATATATGTTTTATGACATATGCAAATGAAAATCTATAGAATGATAAAGAGCTGTAAAAATTTACGGTCGTAATCATTACAAAATGTTTCTAGTTCATAAAGAGGTCCAGATGACATGAATAGTTTTCTCATCAAAAGGGTACATTTGAGAGGGACTTCCCACAAAATTAGGGCCAGTTGGAAACTTCTTCCTTCCAACCAGGCATCAGTTTAGTTTAAAAATTGGATTTTTGACAGCCCTAATCTAGCATGACATGCATGGTGCTTGTGACAGGGTGTGTCTTTCAGAGGGGGGACCCCCAGTACCCAGCTGATTCTCCAGGCCGCTGACTTCCCTTCCCTAACTGAGGAAAATGATTAAGTCCAACTCCTGAATTGGCTTCTCTGGCTAGAAAAATCTCACCTAAAACCACCTTTATCTCAATAATAAAATTATCAGATATTTTTTATTAGCATATTTTCAAAAGTTACACATTTGAGCAGATGATGCAGACATGGGTTGCATTTGGCCAGAATTGGCAATTGAGATTTTTCTTTTTTTTTTTTTGAGTACACTGGAACACAGACGCTGTTGTATGGAGCCCCCAAGTGGACACGCGGAGGTATGTTGCTCTGCTATGAAGGAAAAGTTGGGTCTTCAGTCTGCCTCTGAGGAAGGTCTGTGTAACCAACCATTAAGAGGAAATGCGTATCATGCACTGACGGGAAGGTTGTAATGTTGTAATATTGATGCCGTACTTAACACAAGACCTAAAGAAGTCAGTGTGAATGTTGATGGGTGAAAGAGGCAGAACCATGGTCAAGTTGGCACCTTCAGCTACTAATTCATAGAACTGGGTACACTTTTATGCAGCAGGTTCCTTCGGGGCCCCACATTCCTCACTGCTTGTTCTGGCTGACGAACTGGCTTTCTGATCACGACCAGCTTGTTCATGTCATGCAGTAGACAGTCTCTTCCTTGACCCGATTCTTCCCTATAGTATCAACAGGCTGTCTGCTGGCAAACGTATGTCATAAACATGTTCACTTCATCCTGTACACTTTGGATCTTCTCAACAACAGCCTAAAATAGCCACGTGTTTTGTATGATTTTTGGAAGATAATTAGAGTTTACTCCAGATCAGGGTTGGCAAACGTCCATGAAAGAATCTGAGAGTAAATATTTTAGGCTTGCAAGTCAAGAGAGGAAATTCCAGAGTATTTTCTCGGTGTTTATGTAGCCATTTAAAATATTACTACCTAAAAACATGAAAGCCATTCTTGACTCCTGAGCCATAAGAAAGCAGGTGGCTGACTGGATGTGGCCCAAGGGTCATAGCTTTCTGACTCCTGCTCTCGCTTATGATTTATTTTGTAGATTAATGTATAAAGTTTTATAACTCAACTAGAGGCCCGATGCACAAAATTCGTGCAAGAGTAAGCAGGCCTTCTTTCCCCCCGCTTCTGGCACCAGCTTCCCTTTGGCACCCAGGACCAGGCTTCCCTCGCAGAGGGAGGCCCCACTCACCCACCGCAGCCCACGGTCGGTGACTTGGGCCTCCCTCTTTGGGGCAATCATGGGGCGATGCACCTGCTTTGGCTGGCCTGGTGCCAGTGGGTGTCATAGCGTGGTCCCAGATGGTTGTCCGGATGGTCATTCTGCTGTTCAGCCATTCAGTTGATTTGCATATTATGCTTTTATTATATAGGACGTTATTGTAAACCACAGTGTTCTGTTTTTTTTTTATTTTCAAAATAGTCCATCCTCACACTGAGCAGAGATAGGAGTTGTTCCTCACCCCTTAGACCACAGAGCTTGGCCTCCTGGTCCAGAAGGACAGCCCATATCAGCCTCACCTATTACCTGAGCACTGGCGTTCACAGGTGAAGTCGGATGTCTGAGGCCCATCTCTGAGAGCACTTACCATCTAATTGGTGAAAAGAAGGGCTCACCTGAGGAGGTGACAGACAGATGCTGGCCAGGTGGTGAGCAGAAGCTGAATCTGGGCTGCACTACAAGCTCAAGATGCTGTGGCCGGAGAAAAGGAAGTGCAACTGACACACTGGCCACAGACAATTGCATTCATGTATTAGTTCGTTGCACTGTTATTGATTATACTGTGTGCTTGTACTGTGCTAGGTTTTGGGAGGATAACCATGAACAAGACAGATCACTAGGGCACACGAGTAGACAAGAAAATCAAGATGATTTTAAATGGGATCTGCAATGGGAGAAGGTAAAACAGGGTGATGCAATGGTGGCGCTGGCTGAAGGGTGGGACTTTAGGAGGAGCTGGCTAGGAGAAAAAGCTAGGAATACTGAGCAGCAAAGCAAGTGCAATGGCCCCGGGGCAGAAGCAGACAAACAATGATATCAGAATTTGGATCAGGAAAAGCTATCAAGAACAGGATGTTTGATGGGGACAGTGCCTTTCACAGGGACATTGAAAGAGGAAGGGCTAGAAAAGCTAACTGGAGAATTAAGTTTTCTAAATCCCATGAAATTGTGTGAGGAAAGCATAGGATCCTGGGAAATAATTAATTGGTGAATAATTAATAGGACATGGAATGTGCCTGTGAATGTTACAAAAATGTTAATAGAATCCAAATTAATAATGGCAAAGCTATGGTCCAATATGATCTAACATAGGAGAGCATATAATATAGAATACGATCTGAAATTTCTAAGAATGAACTGGAACAACCACAAAAAAGATACAGTCTTAGAGCATCTTCAACCTAGCCATGATTATGCACCAGCCAGTCTTCATTTTCAATAAAGGGTGGAGACACAATTAAATGACAAGAGAAGGCTTTGGGGTCACACATAAGGAGTAATTAATTGCCTGGTAGTAGAATTGGGGAGAATAGGCTTCTCTTGAAGTGGAGTAATTCAAGTAATTTAGTTTATTTACCATGCTTTAAATGTAGCTCTACCACAAGAAAGAATATATTTTAGACATTTTAAGATCCCCTTGACCTGAGATGAAGACTTTTCATAGAAAAGTATCTGCTCTGACGATAAGAAGCAATCACAATTATGCAAAATGTTTCTGATCACCTAGGTCCTTCTCTAAAAAAGAAAACTTGCAGTTTCCAGGCAGAGTGAAATCTCAGGGACTGACCTAGTGATGGCCAATGGCTGTCACTCAGCTCACAGACAGACCTCGCCTCCTGTCCCCTACCTCTGAGCTGCACCTAAAAGCACCCACTACATGGTCACGCATGCGCTTTCTACATTGTCCTCTGGGTGGAGGCGTCCCAACTGCAGGGCATGCTGCACCAGCTTGCCCTTGAGCATGAGCAAGCTCATTGGGTGGTGGTGAGACTGTGGTTCATTATGTGAATGACCGAGGGCAAGCCAAGGTAAGAACCTCTTCTGTGAGCTCCAGCCGGTGGCATGGCAGCCAGGTGGTTTTGTGTGTTCACGGCTCCCAACCAAACCTGGGTGTATATGCTCCCTCACTGTAGTACACAAGGAACAGTGAAAAGGTGCATTTACTCAGCCCCTTCATGCCAGGCATTTGCACATACAGAAACTATTATCCACATGCTCTTTTATTTTTTTGTTCGTCATTAGTTTATTAAACACATATTTACTGGGAATCTGTGACATCGAGGCATTGTATGATGAATAGGCAAGGTCCCCATCCCCATGCAGCTCTATTACAAGTCTGCTAAGTGTCACCAAACAAAGTGCAAAGTGCCATCGGGGACATGGCCCAGGGTAGGGTCAGGGGAGGCTTTCTGAAGGAGGGGGTTTGCTGAAAACGGAAGGGTGAGCAGGATGAACTGGGTTGGGGTTGGCTGGCTGAGAGCCCAGCCACGAACAGGCAGTGGGTCTGTGGGATCTGATGTGGGGGAGAGCTGCATCCCCTCGCAGAGCTCCTCAACTTTTCACACTCAAACCTGCCAACCCCGGTCCAGTTAAAACGCAGGCCCTGGCTCAGCAGGCCTGTGCGGGCCTGATACTGTGCACTTCCAACAAGACGCCAGGAGCTGGTGATGGTGCTGGCTGCGAGACAACACTGCACACTGAGGGCCTGGTGTGCTCTCATGTGCTCTTAAACCCCTGAGGGGAGATGAGAACTCTGGCCCCTGAGGCAGTTTCCCTCTTGATTCCAAAATCAGCGAAGGCAGGTGGCGCTTGACGCCCGGAGTAGGGAATTACAGTTTGCTTGGAAAATCTCATTCAAAGCAAAAGGTGGAAAGTAAGTTAAACGAGCCAACAGCTGATGAAGTGCAGTTTTAATCCTCATTGACAAGCCCTTGAGGGGGGATTCTCTCCATTTTACAGACAGAGAAACCGAGGCTAAACAACTTGATACAGGTCACATATGTTCTTAAGTGGAGACAGGATCAAGAACCAAAGTTCTGACTCTAAATCCAGAGTCCTCTGTTGGGCCCGGAAATCCTAAGTGTCCAAGAGGAGCCAGGGGACAGGGAGTACAGAGTAGGGAGGAGAGGAAACAGGTGGGATGGGGGAGAGGAGAAGAGAAGAGGAAGGAGAGAGTGATGGAAGAGAAGAAGGAAGGAAGAGGGGGTGGGAGTGGGAGAAAGTAGGGAATAGGGGAGGGGAGGAAAGGGAGAAGGAGGAGAGCAGAGAAATATTTTATTTTTCAGTTTTATCAATAAGAAAATTGAGGCTCACAGGATGGGGATGACTTTGGAAAGGACCCACCTTTAGTGGTGTTGGGGCGCTGGATGTCCTGATATTGTGCATTTCTAACAAGAAATGGTGTTGGGGCACTGGATGTCCAAGCTGCCTGCCATTCCCAGTCTTCACTTCTGTCCTACCTTTTCCCAAAGGCATTGCCTTTCCAATTCTGTTCACTCTCCAAGGCCTAGTCCAATGCCTGTCTGTTGTATCCTTGGCAACCCCTTCCTCTCATGTTCTCTGTCACATGACCGAGCCCTGAATTATAAATGAGGTGAGGTCTCCACTGTCTCTTAGGTGCTGTGCATAAAACCCCGAGAGCTCCTTCAAAGCCTAGAGCTCCTTCAAAGCCTAGCCTTAGTCATCTCCTTGGCTCAGAAGCATAAGTGGCACTGGGCCAGGAACGTGAATTCCAGCCAGGACTTGCCAGCTGTGTGACATGGGGCCAATTACTAAATCCGCCCCTCTAACCCAGAGACAGCTACTGCCTGGAGTTTCGGGAAGCTGATCATCAAAATGTTGTCAATAATAAAAGTGGCCACTTTCAGGTAATGTAAATGAAGTGATTCTTGCACATCGATGTCTATGTGTATAAGTGCATAACAGGAGCTTGATAAATGACTGCCACATTATATAAACTAGGACTCTAATTTCAGTTGGGAGGGAGAGAAACTCAATTTAAATGAGCAAAAGGGGCAATTTATTGGTTCATATAAATTGGGAATGCGGGCACAGAAGAACTCAGCCACTCAGTGATACCTTCTCTTCCTCCGCTGGTCACTTCTGCTTTACTCTGCTGAATTCACTGGACAGGTTATCCCACATGGCAGGAACGATGAATACCATGATCTGGAGGCTTGATTTTTCTGCTCAGCTACCCAGGAGACTGACTCTCTCCCCAGTAAACGACCCTGACCATGACCAGGCCTGGGTGAAGGGCTAACCCCTGGTAGGTGAGCCAGCCCCAGTCACACCACAAGCCCTCCCATAAAGGACAAAGGAAGTTTCATAATTAGAAGAAGAAAAGCAGGTTATGCATGGCAATACAGTGGATTTTAATATATGGAAGCACTTATAAAATTAAGGACTATATACCTTAGTAGTATCTGTTAACTATCAGAATACAAGTTCAATAAATTCTCTCACATTTTAGCAAGAACTGGCCCACTATCTTCCTTGGAAATGCCAGGGAATGGGGCCTCTGCCTGGCTGTACACAGAAAGACACAGAGAGATAGGCCCTGGCTGTGGGTTGGAGAATACAGCTCAGCTCTGTGTCGGCAGAAATAAAAATAAGAAGTGAGAGGAGTTGCCTCTGGGGATGGGGGCATGGAGAAAGGCAGACCTTGAAAAAAACAAAAAGACAAATACCAAAGTTAGGGCAGAAAGGCAAAAATAACATAGTTTACTTTTAATGTATGTTAGACATTTACCTCACTGAGCAAAACACAAAAAGGCAGAGTACATAAATTAAAACAGAAAAAAAGGTAATAAAAAGGTAGTGGAGATTGGGAACTTTGATGTCCTGAAAAAAATTGTGTTTAGTGTCCTTTTGGCTGGTTTGACTCAGTAGATAGAGTGTTGGTCTGTGGCCTGAGGGGTCCTGGGTTTGATTCCAGTCAAGTGCCTGGGATTGTGAGTTCTATACCCCGTGGAGGGCGTGCAGGAAGCAACCTGGGAGAACCTGTACAGTGAATTTAATAGAATAAACCAGAAGTGACCAGTGGGGGAAGAGAATGGCATCTTTCTCATCATTGATGTTTCTATCTCCCTCTTCCTTCCCCTCTGAAATCAATAAAAATATCTTAAAATATTGGTTTAGTGTTTTTAGTTTGGTTCAGAACACCTGTTAGTATGCATTTTTATTTGATACAGAACCAATTGAAGAAAATATTGAAGATGATTTGAACTATGAGATAGATTTCCAAATTTTATTTCTCGAGTGTCCTGGCAGAGGGAATTATTTTAAACACCATCCCTCCCCGTAATTAAGACAGGACCTCCCATGGTCCCTGCCACATTGTTCTCACACCTTTTCGCAGGTGTGCTTTTCTTTGACAAGGTCCCTTTTGATTCATGTCCCTGGAGTTTGTGTCTCTGGAATGATCTGAATCCCAGCTGCAGAGATGGCATAACTAATCACTCATGGCTTCAACACATATATGGTTCTTGGAGGCAACTTTCCTAATGGAATTCAAACCCGATATTTAAAGGGGTCGCAATAACAAGGATACTCTCAGAAAACCCATATTTCTATCACTATATCAGCCATTCAGTGACAATCTCAGGAATTCAATTCTAGGAACTAGAAGGGAACTGACCTCCAGTATGAATCTCATTTTTCCTGTTCAGAATTTTGCTCTCACGGGTGAGAACACCAGGGACTTCCTTGAATTGGTGTTAAGGCTGTAGTTCCTGTCATGTTTGGCTGTAAAAGGCGAGTAAAGAAAACTACTTAAGGTTTCTGAGCTGAGAAAGTCTCTGTTCTTTTGTTCCCATCTACGCTTAGATGTTGTGTAAATGCAGCACTAAGAGGGTAAGGGTGGGTATGAGAGTTAACACCTGCCTGATTGCTCAGGAGTTCTAACATCAGTCAGCTTTTAGCCTCCAGTGAACATGAAGGTTTCTGACTCACTTGGGCATTGACCAAATCTCCTAGGAGAATTTTGCAAAATGCAGGTGTGAAGAATTGGGTTTGAGAAGATTGATTACAGGTAGGCCTATGTGGAATTTGCCCTGGCGTGATATTCTAAAGGCTCCAGCCAAGTCTTTGTTCGTTTGGGTGAAATAAAAGTTTCAGAATCAATAAAGCCAAATTTTGTAGGTTTTATAATCTGCTTAATCCTGCCACCCAGTTCCCCTTGTTGGTTGAGTCCCTCATGCAGTGTGAATACTATCTCTGCTTACCTGTTAACTCTGGGTCTGGGTAGCTGTTGTCAACCTTGGGGTTTATGTGTCCATGAGCTGGATAAATGAGAGAAGCAGGAACAAGGCATTGCATAAGGAGGCCATATCGCCATTCCTAAGGGTGCTCTTACAAACCAATACCACCCACTCAACAGAACCACAGAGGCCATCCCTGAGCAACCCTGGCCAATTAAGGTGTCAGGGCCTAGTGAAAGATTTAGAATTTCCAATTTTAAAATGCATCTGGTTGGTAGCTTCTTTAGCTTCTAGAGAACTACAGTTCCCAGTGGGTTAACCTGAGACAGAAACGTCATAGTATATTCTAACCTCATCCAAATGCTCTGGACACACAAATCTTTATTTATCTTTTCTAAATCATGGATGTGATCTACATCCCAATTCTCTTGTAGGAGATCCATGACTTTGCAACCTTCATGACAATCTTGTACAGAAACCCCAGCTGCTTTGGATCGTGGCAAGACTGAGGTTGGTGTGAGCACATGTGGGCATAGCTAGTTCCTACATTCTTTTTGTTTCTCTTTGAAGATGTTGACCTGATAGCAACTCCAACCTAAACATGCAAATTGCAAATATAAGAGTAAAACTATTTTGCTTACTCATCGAAACAGGAAAAGTAAAAAATTTCTAAACTTAGTCATAAATAATGAGCACTTCTGACCCATCTTATCATCATTATGAATGCATTAAGAAAACTGTCCAAATGTTACAAAGTCCTAACTTTTATTTTAGGCACAACAATAAATAACTTCATTCCTAAAAAGGGGGAAACGTTCTATTATAGAACTGTCAAAAATGTAAGCCCTAACCGGTTTGGCTCAGTGGATATAGCATCGGCCTGTGGACTGAAAGGTCCCAGGTTCGATTCCAGTCAAGGGCATGTACCTTGGTTGTGGGCACAGCCCCAATAGGAGGTGTGCAGGAGGCAGGTGATCGATGTTTCTCTCTCATCGATGTTGCTAACTCTCTATCCCTCTCCCTTCCTCTCTGTAAAAAAAATCAATAAAATATATTTTAAAAAATACATAAATAAGGGTTTATTACACATCATACCGATTATGTGAGTGTCTGGGCTTCATGCTGAGAATGCCATGATAAGGGAGACAGAATTTGAATCAGTTGGTTGAAAATATTTTATTACTCAAAATGATCCTGTAATATTGAAATAAGAATACCATGATACTGAAGGTCTCCATATCATTTTGCAACACACCTACTTATATTACATACATTTAAAATTATTACATAATTTCAAAAATAATTATCAAAAGGTACAATATTGTATTTAATAATTTTTCTTACAAATAATATATTTTTCAGGTTTTAGCTCTAATTGAACACAATATCTGAACATTATAGACTAAAGTTTCTTGCCACACACTTTGTTCACTGTTACTCTCAACAGTTTGGAGATTGCTTTGAGGTTAAATAAAAAATCTAAACGTTGTCATTGATGTTTTCCCTTGGGGGAAAATGCAGTAGGCTTGGCTCATTCTTGACAAGGTAAATGAAAGCCATTCTAATTTTTATTTAAGAAAAAGCAATTTTCATAAATGGTGTACCACTAATGGATGGTGATCATCTGTAAGCCCCACAGCAAATTACTCTTAATCCAGTTTTCTGTGTTGCCTTACCTGAGGGAAATATACCCACCCTTCCTCGGGGCCGCCATGCTGTTCACAGAGACTTCTTCAATATATATTAATCCCATCATTTATCTTTGTCAACTGAGAACAAAAATAATTTGCAGAAGAGTAAACAGAAGCACAGAGAAGAAGGGAGTTCGGCATTATTAAACGGCGGAAAGCAGGTGCTCGCAAAGCCAAGCTTATTTTTATTGCAAAACTTGAGTAATTCTCCTTCTGCATCTGTGCATAGTAAACACGAGTGAGGGAAAAATCTAATATTTTAGAGGACACTGAAATCACTTCAGCTGAGGAGTGAGGGCAGGCATTGGTTGTGGCCTGCTTTTTTAATCAGTGCGAAACCAGGAGCTTAATGGTCGCCAAAGGGCAGGAAAGAGAATGGAAGAGATGAGCATTGAGGGAAACTTCCATTTGATTTGAAAAATGCAAAATAATAAAATACACGTCTCTTAAATCACTTTCCAGGTCTGGGTCTTGACTGCATCTTCTTTCTTACTAACACTTTCTGATTATTAAAACTAATACTGGTACTAATATTAGCTAGTATTTAAATTTAATAATGCCACTCTCATTAAGGTTATTAATAATGTTTTCTTTGGAGATACCAGGTACCAGACCCCTTGTAAGCACTTTAAGGTCGTCCTTACAACCTTGTTCGGATGAAGTGAAGGAAGACTGAAAGGGTGACAGGGTCACAGAAGTTAAGTGGCTCCTCCCATGATTAAACATGACTGAGCACAGGCTGTTTCAGTTTCTAGGCTCCCAAGAGTTGTGGGAGGCTGTTCTGAAGATCCCACTTTACAGATGAGTAAACTGAGGATTGGAAAGGTTTAGAAACATACTCAAGCTGTCAAAATAATTGAAGTGGTTGAGCCAGAATTCTAAACCCAGGTCTCGCCATCTTCTAATCACGCTATTAATTTGCTATTAAGTTGGAGGTAATTTTCAAATAGAGATGTATGGGCTGTGAAATCCATGCTCTTCCCACTGCCCTGTGGTATCTCACTTAAGAAAACACATCACAAAATGATGGCTATTTCAAAAAGCCTGAGAAGAACCCAGAACAGGGTGTAGCCAAGTAGATCTTGGAAACTGGTATTTTACTCCCTCTCCATCCCCTCCATTCTTTACCATCACTCCCTACCTCTTGTTTGAATTGTGGTTTGTGCCTAACATTGGCAGTGGTCTCTACTGGAGTAACTACCAACTGCTCTCTAAGAAATTTCAATTAAGGGATGATGCAATGAAGTGAAGAGCTACTACCTTTTCCAGCAACCTCTGGCTATTGAAAATGAAACAATGGGTCAATAATGCCTATTTAGGAAAAATAGAACATACTATCTGCAACAAAAATGAGCAAGGGCCACTAAGTTACTAACTAAAAGCAAGGGATCTTATTTTAAGTGAAATGAAATTGAACTGGAAGAATATAAACTTTGTTTTTTTCAGTTGCTCTCTATAGAGCGTGATGGGGACTCTGGCACACTACTTTCTTAGTAATATATTCATTCATTCACTCATTTAGTTAACAACAGTGTATTGTGGGCCAATCACTGGGGGAAACCAAATAAAATAAAACAAGACCTTTCTCTCAAGGGACTTAAGGATTTATTTTGTTCCACGTCTAATTAGCACAAGCCACTTAACCCAAACCTAAAATTATGTGTGTACAAACAACTGGTCTACCTCTTTTGTCAAGCAAATTAGAGTGGCAAGTCAATAGGCTTGAATTTATGATAAATGTGTGGTCTGCTGAGCAGCATCAATGCTATAGAGCAGAAGTAGACCTTCCCTAAGTTTCCAGTCTTCCTGAGAATACAGCACTTGAAGCACTAGTAGAAAGGAACTAAGCAAATAATAAATACAACTGATCACTGTGGTAAGTGTTTTTTGTTTTGTTTTTTTTTAATTTGGAGTCATTAAGATTGGCAAATTGTGGCACACCTGTCCTTAATATCTGTACCATCAGGTTGCTTCCATCAGTGTATCATATTCTTCTGTCATATGTAATCAGAATATCCCAACAAGGCTCCAAATGTGTGTTTACAATAACATGTCTTACTCTTAAGAAAAGCCAGTGAATGGCAGGTATCTCCCGTGAGTTTTATGATGGCTAATTAGTCATTAGGGACTGCTCCTCCTCTGCATGATGCCCTGGAGAGTGTTCCACTCTAGAGAAGGCAGTGCAGTTTGTTTTGGGAAGTGTGTGGGGGGGAGGGGGGGAAGAGGGGGAGAAACCTTCCATCCATGAAGAGTGGGATATGGGCTGATGAAATGAGAATTTAGACTAAGCGTAGGAAATACTATTATGGGAGTTAGATGTGGATGTAGGTTTTCTTACACAACCCTTGCCTGTGGGAAAGTGTTCCCATTCCTTCAGGGGTAGAAGTACCCCAGTTTGAAGATAATTGCTGTAGAGTACATGGCACCATTGTTCCAGGGTTTGTTCATTGGAAAACCAATGCTCCCCATTCATGAATTTAAGACTTGGGCAAGCCGTGTAAAAAGAGAAAAGGGAGAATTGAAAGGGAAGGTGGAACATGCCAAAGATAAACTTTGATTGCCTTACTGATGATTGTCCACTTCTGAGTCTGACATTTGAACTGGTGATTGATAGGAATGTGGCTGAGCTGTGCAAAGGTATGGCAATGACCAGCAGCCCCCTCCACATGTATGATCAAGGCTTGTGAGAAATATATGTGATTACAGCAGAGTTGGCTGTGGCATATGGCTATTGTCTGC
>NW_005872614.1:44793-56601 GCF_000147115.1 Myotis lucifugus | reverse complement strand
CAGAGCTGCAGCCCCTCACTGGTGCTCTGTCGTGCCAGGGCCTCCCCAGCCTCCCAGCGGTCCCCATGGTTCTGCCTGCAAAGGGGGCCTCCGCCCACACCTGGCCTGAGGGCAACACCCCCTCTTCCCTCACACCTTGGTTGTGACCTTGCCCTGGAGACTAAGGCCTGGGCTCCCGCCGCCCCTGGGTCAGCTTCTTCCTGCTGGGCTGCCCTCGCCTGCCCACATCCTGGGCCACGGGAACCTTCGCCCTGTGCCCACTCCTGGCCCCTCGCAGCGAGGGAGCAGGGGGTTGAGGGGAGCCTTCCCACTGCACTCTCCCTCCCCATCTCCTCCCCACAAGTGCAGGCATTCCTCGGAGATTTCCTGAGTGCCGGGGGTGGGGTAGAGGGGGCTGCCCAGTAACAACACTGCCCGTCACGGTGGCCACGTGGACTTGCCGTCCTTCAGCCGGTCATCAGTCCCCCTGCTCACTGACAGCAAAGCCAGGGTCCGAGGGGCAGAACTCTCCAAGGTCACGCGGCTGGCAGAGGTGGCCCATCGTCCTGATGGCGCCCGGACCACAGGTCTGGCTTCTCTCAGTATCTGGCCCGGCACCCATCCTTGTCACTGGCCCCAGGGCAGTGCCCGGACCCTCCTGGGTTCAGGCCCGTGGGCGGACATGGTGGTGCTGGGCTCTGCCCAGCCTCCCGTGCCCACAGCAGTCCCCGTGCCGTGCGGCTGCAGCCCGGGCTGCACGTGCGCCTCCCCTGCGCTCCTCACGGTCGTGCTAATTTGGCGCTTAGAGACACTTGCAGATAAGCAGTGTCATCTCAATGAGGAGCCTGGAAAATCACGGATGCGGGGAGCCAGCAGGTGGGGCTGCCACTGGGAGGGTGGCCCGTGGGCCACAGGCTGACCAGGGGGCCTTGGCGGAGCCAGGCACCTGGGCCCAGGCCGGTGGAAGCCCCGGCAGGATTTGGTCCGTTTGCCTTTGGCCCAGTGGGGCTGTGGATCCTTCCAGAACCCTCCTGCCTTCTGCTGGGGTGAGGACGACGATGCCTGGCCAGGATTAGGCTCAGTTTGGTGGGAGGTGTCTCCAACTGTGGGGCTAGGACTGGGGTGCCAGCCAAACCTGGGACCCACACAGTCACGTCCCTGTGAAGATGAAACGAATGGCCCAGCTGGTGTGGCTTAGCGCTGAGCATTGACCCAGGGGCCAAGAGGTCACCGGTTCGATTCCCGATCGGGGTACACCGGGGCTCTATCCCTGGTAGGGGTGCATGCAGGAGGCAGCCAATCAATGATGTTCCTCTCTCATCGATGTTTCTCTCTTTCTCTCTCTCAAAAAATCAATATAAAACATTTTTTAAAAAAAGATGAAATGAATGATCTATCATGGTCTTTTAAACTCCTAGACACACAGTGCTTTCCTGCTTGGGTTTGGTGTAGGTGAATCATCAGATAACTTGCGTGCGGTGCACGGAGGTGCTGGGCAGTGCAGCCGGGGCCTAGGGTCTGCCCATCAGGCCCCACCTGCCAGACCAGGGCTGGAGCTGCCCCGAGAGTCCAGGAGGGGGGTGTCCTGGGTGGGCCAGTCCCTGCAGCCCACAGCAGAGTGCAGAGCTGCTCAGCCTGGGGGTGGGAGTGGGGAGGCTGTGCGCGTGTGTGTGTGCATATGTGTGTTGGGGGGCAGGAAGGGAGAGCGGAATGGAAGGAGGGTGAGTGAGTGTGTGTTTTGGGTAAGAAATGGACTTTATCCTGAGATTTGGCTCTTCTGAAAAACATTTTTAGGGTTGAAAGAGTCTGTCTTGATGAAATGATGGTGATTATAATAATAATACTAATGTGTTGTCTGAACAAAATAAAAACTTGACACCCATGCCCGGTCTTCCAGTTAATTTTCTTTTATCTGTGGGATCCTGGAACCGAAGACCTACAGATGCACTAGGAAGAGTCAGTGGCCTGGGGATGGACCAGGGCTGTGCTCTCCGGGGGAGAAGGGGGGACCGTGATTGGCTGCCTTTGCCGATATATAACATTCTCAAGCTCCCAAGGTGACGCCCCGAAGGCATAGTTGGGCGGAGGTGCACACCCTGGGTGGTGTTCTGTGTCCACCACTTCCTGGGTGGGTGACCTTGGGCAGGTCACTCGCCGTCTCTGTGCCTCAGTTTCCCCGTCTGTACATTCGGGAAGATGGTGTTTGCTTCTTCCTGAGGATTGAAGCAAGGAAGCCGGCGACATGCTGGCGCCACAGCTTGTCCATCCGAAGGGCTGTCCTCGTACATAATGGTCCCCGGAGGGTTATGATGGGCATTCTGTCCCCTCGACCAGTGAATGGCTGAGGTCAGGGTCAGGGTCAGGGCCAGGGCAGAGCTGATGGTTCCCTTTGGCGATCAGCTCCTTGACCTCCCTGTTCCCGTGCACCTGCCTCGCTGGACACAGGTCATCTCAACACGAGGCCCGCCAGGCTCCGACTCGGGAACACCAAACAGCCACCAGCCACCCTGTCCGCCCACAGCCGGGGCCACGCCATCAGTGCCTGGCGGGCAGGAGCCAGGGCCGAGCCGGCCCACATTCTCCACCGGGCTTTGCCCTGTCGGCGGCCGATGCCTGATCGCCCTCGTGCCTGGCCCGCAGCCTGGCCTCTGCCCGGGTGCGGGGTTCGCTTCCCCTGCGGCGGGGCGTGGAGGTGGGCAACACGCTGCGGCTCAGCCGGCAACAAACCGACGCTAATACCTCTTTCTTTTGATGTTGATTTTTTTTTCATCTCGGTCCTGACATTCAGCTTGGCAAATTGCAATTAGTGATCCGCCCGCCTCCTGCTCTGAGTTCCCATGCCAACGGACCCGGGCACACACAATGGCACAGCCCCAGCCCCCAGCCACAGGCCTGAGGAGGGGTGTGGGGCAGAGGCGAGCTCTCTGACCCCCAGAGCGGGCAGAGTCCTGGCACCACCTGGCACTGGGGGAGGCGGGGAGGACGCAGGCCCCTGGCAGGTCGGGGGCAGGTGCTGCCTCCCACGTCCTCTGGCTCCTGGGCTGGCCCTCCAGAGGCGGGGGGCTGGCACCCCCTCCCTTACCCTCCGGGGTGTGCTTGGCCCAGGGCATGTGCCTTTGGCAGTCCTGGGAGCCCCCGCTGGGAGCCTCGTTCTGCCTGTGGGACTGGGAAGTTGAGATGCCTTTTCAGATGCATCCGGACAAGGGGTCCTGGTCCCTGCGGATGCGCCTGGGGCCGGGGGGACCATGGCTTGGCAGCCCCTTTGCTCACCGATCAGCACTGCCTGAGCGGGGTCCCAGGTTAGAACCCGAGCCAGGCCTCTCCCCAGATACCGCCCTGTTCATGGGTTTGGGCTGAGAATACAGGGCCCCGGGACCGACCGTCTGTCCATCCTGTGCCTTCCCAGGCTCCCTGGGCCGCACCCTTGGCGTGTCCTCATGTGTCCTTCTCACCTCTGAGGTGGCACCTGCTCAGGCTGGTGGCTCAGGTGCGGGACTCGGGGGCTTGCCGTGTCCCCAGAAAGGGGCAGATGGTCTGAACTGGCCCTGTGTGTGTGTGAGTGTGTGTGTGTGTGTGAGTGTGTGTGGGGGGGTGTCCTAGGGGACATGTGGCCAGGGGCCGCCGATCAGCAAGCTTACTGGGCGCTGGAAAGGCGAGGGCCGCCGGGCTGGGAGATCGGTGTCCACTGCTCCGAAGAGGCCCAATGACTTGGTGGTGGCCAGTCCCTCATGTCCCTCCCTCCCCCAGACCCCACCAGCCTTGGGGACACGAGGCTCCGAGCCCCGCAGGCACCCCTGGCTCCCTCCCGCCCTCCTCCCTGGTGTCCAGTCCCCCTGTTCGGGCAGCAGCAGCAGCCGGGGCCACTCTTCACCGTGCAGTCTCCCTGCAGGTTCTGAGCCGCTGGGCTCCCTCAGGGCATCTAAGGGGCAGCCCGCCCTCCTGCCGGCTGCCCGACAGGGCCCGGGCCTCCGGGGCTGCGTTTCAAAGGAATCCGGGGGCTCTCTGGTTTTTGAAGGGGTGGCTGCTGCTGGGCACCCCCGGGCGCCGGGCTGGGCGGTTCCCGGCACCAGGCGGCCCCCCTGACCCTCTCTCCTCTCTGCACACAGGGTGCAGCACTGGGCGCGGCGCCTGGAGCAGGAGATCGACGGCGTGATGCGCATCTTCGGGGGCGCCCAGCAGCTCCGGGAGGTAAGCCTGCCGCCGGCTCCCCCTTCTTGGACCCTCTTCCACCTGGGAATGGGGGGGGGCCTTGTTGGGGACCCGGGTGGTGAAACATGCGTGGCTGACCCTCGAGGGCAGGTGGGGGCGTCACTAGAAAAACAGCGACTCCTTCCGGTCCCGGCCTGCCCTTCGCGCGGTCGCTGTGCACAGCGGCCCCCGTCGGCCCTGTGCCAGGCTTTGCAGGTGGTCAGGTGGGTGCGGCTGGTGTGTGAGGCAGCGTCTGGGGCGGGAGTCCCGGCCCTGGAGGGGCCCGCGGAGGCAGTCGCGCACGTAAGCCAGAGGGACCGCCCGTGGTGAGTGGGGTGGCCGGTGCCGCCCGCCCAAGGCGCTGCTGGGCAGGCTGAGTTGAGAGCTCGGTGAGAGGAGGATCAGGGGGCGGGAGGGTGATTGATTGGACCGGGCGACCACATCCATCCTGGAGATTATGTTAATGTTTGCAGTGGGGATGTGAAGAGCCGGCCATCCGTCACCCCCAGAAGGCGGCAAATGTGTCGCTGTCAGTCTCCTGAGCCATCGCTTTTTATGGGAAAATGCAGAGGCCCCGGGAGCCGAGCTCCAGGCGGGGCCGGGGCGGGGCCGGGAGGTGCGAGCAGGGCATTGACCGGCATCTCCTGCCGGTGGTCCCCCCGCGGGCAGCGGCGTCAAGGGAGCTCCTCGGAGCCCAGGTCCGGCTCGGTGAGGAGGTTCTCCGCTGTGTCCTGTCTCCCTCTCGGTCAGGGCCAAGGTCGGAAGGTGGGACCTCCGTGGGGCAGCTGCCGGGGGGTTGTTCCTGGTCGTCCCCGCACTGAGCGCATAGCAGGGGCCGGGAAACGGGGGCAGACGCGGGCCGTGGACGGGGGACCCCTGTACAGGATGGTGCTCATCGGGGTGTCTAACGAGATGTTCACCTGGGCGGGGAGGGGCTCCAGTCTGGAGGTCGGAGCCACCGTTTGCTGGCTGTCCTCCCCCCGGGGCCCAGCCTCCCTGAACCCCCGTCCCCGGTTGCAGTAACCCCAGCCCACTCTCCCCGAACTCCCAGTGACTCAGCCGCGTGGAGGCCGCCGAGCTCTCCGAGGTGCAGGAGGAGCTGCTCCGGGCGGAAGCCGGTCTGTGCTCGGGAGCAGCACGGCCCTCGCCGGGGCTGGCGGGCACGGCCACGTGCAGCACTGGGTTCGGGAAGAAACGGAGGCCCCTGGAGGTGGCCACGCGCCCGTCCAGGCTCCTGCCGGGACCTGGGACGTGTCCCGCGTGAGGAGTTAACCACGCGCCTCGGTCACCAGTGTCCTGCGCCCCGAATCACCTTCAGGACGTTGCTAGGAAAGTTGGCCGCCGAGAAAGGGACCCACAGGTTCCCTGCCGGGGATTCGGTTCTGTCTGGACCACGGAGCCGCCGGTTTCTGGTCCCTGGCGGGGCTGGGGGTCTCGCTGGGGGATGAGGGGGGAGAACAGCAGGGGCAGGCGGACACCCCGTTATCAGAAGTCAGACTCCCTCGTGGGTCATCCTCACTCCCGGGCGGGTTGTTTCTTTCCGACGGCGGTTGGGCCGTTCCAGGTGCTTTCATCAATGAGCACATCCCCCGCCCCCCCCCGCCCCCCCGCACACACACACTCCAAGTCCCGCAGCCCCGGAGGGGCAGGGCTGGCATGGGGCGGGGCTTCCATCTCCTGTTCCCGAGGCTCCTCTGGCAGTGCCTCCCTCTCGGAAGGGTGGGCCTGGGGCAGTGGGCGCTGGGCTGGAGCCGGGGCCACGTGGGTGTGGCCGTGGCCCGCCTGGCAGCAGGCAGGGAAGTGCTGACCTGGCGCTCCCGCTCCTCCTGGCAGCCCTCTCCTGCCGACGACGCTGCCAGCTCTCCAGCGGCTCTGTCCTGCTCCAGTTTTCCTCACCTGCTTCCTCAGCCTCTTACTTCCCGCTGACAGCTCCGGGGCTGCTGCTTGGCACGGGGCACCCGGCGGGGTGGGCGGCAGGGAGCAGGTGAAAAGTTCCAGAGGGAAAGGGCCGCCCTGGGGACCAGGAGGGGCCACCCGTCAGCTCCTGCACCTGCACCTGGACTGAGCCTCCAGGGCTCTCCTCCCTGTGCCGGTGAGGGGCCGGGTGCCCAGCCCGTGCCCGGCTCCAGTGGGTCCGGAGGAGGCTTGCTGCAGAGCCCGCGGACCCTGGCACCAGCTCCCCCCTGGGCCGCCCCGCCTAGCCCTCCCTGAGCTGATTCTGAGCTGCCTCAAGCACCCTGCGGCTGGGTGAGCCTGGAGTCCGGGCACCTTGGCCTTCTTCCCCTAAAGGGCTGTCTTCACCCCTGTCCCAGCCTTCGAGGGCCCCACCCCCAGCGGCCGGGCCCTCAGCGCTGGCAGCTGCAGGAGCTCCAAACTGCCGACGGTGGCATTTGGGAGCTTTCCCTTGCCTGGGCACTTTCCTCCTCCCAACCTCACCACAGCCCCGGGGCGGGCGTGACTGGTGCCGACTGTGGCCCATTTCCAAGTTGGAAAGCACGGCACATCGGGGCGGGGCGGGCGGGGGTCTGTCTGTGAAGACCCCGGTCACACTTCCTCCTCTACCCCAGGGCCAGCACATAGTAGGAGCTCCTGCTGTGGCCTGGAGCTCGGGTGGCATCCCTCCCCATGCTTATAGCCAGGCACGATGGGCCATGCCCCCCAGGTACCCAGGCTCACCTCCCGGCCCTGTGGCGCCCCTGCAGCCGGCCCTGCCCAGGCCCCTGGAGGCTGAGCGCGGTCTCCCAAGCCGCTTCTCTACCCGCCCCCATCAGCACCATATTGTCCCCATCCTGGGGGAGAGAGCAGAGAGCATATGCTTGGGCTCTGAGCTCATTTACATAATGAGGCTGATCAGGATGAATAATTCATCAGGTGCCTGGGGGTGCAGGGGGGAGGAGGCGGAGCCGGCCATCCTCCCCCCTTGGAAGCCCACGTCCCTCCCTCCCATGGGTACAGCCAGGGAACCACCCCCTTCTGACGGGGTGTCCAGGGGAGAAGCGGGGCAACTCCGTAGAATAGAAGAGCCTCTATTGGGGGTGGGGGTCGGAGGGGAGGGAAGGCCGCTGGGCAGAGGGGGTGGGAGCAGAGAGCTGGGATGGCCACGTCGGGGACCACAGGCCACCCTCTGGAAGGTTCAAGCCAAGCCTGGGTCTACGAGGCTCTTTCTCAGGCGACATAACTCCCCCGTACCTGGTCTACTGGTAGGGGCAGAAATGGCGGAGAGCCCTGCCCATCTCTCTGACCACCTCAGCCCGCATGAGGCCGTAGCCCGTGGTCCTGACATACAGATGGGGACCCCAAGGTCCTGGCCAACTGTCTCCACCAGCCAGTGCCATCCTGGAGCCCCGCCAGGCCCATCCTGAGTAGGGGTGGGGCTGGGCAGAGTCTCAGGGCAGAGGTGCAGGCCCGGGGCCTGCCTGGAGGAGGCCCCCTGGACTGCTGAGCTGTGTCCACAGAGAGCAGGACCCCTCCCCACTGTGTGCTCCTCTGGACAGTCCCGGCGGTTCAGACCGACGGGTGCCTGCACCCCCTCTCCTTTGGGTACCAGGGATGGTACTTCGGAGCCTGTGCTGGCGCCGCCGTCCCCGCCCATCTTGCCTGCCTCTGGCCATCCCGCGCAGTCTGCTCAGTGCTCCCTGGGAATGTGTAATTAATATTTGCAACGCGCCACATCTGGAGCTGGCTCTGGGCGAGGACCGGAGTCTGGCTGCGTCGAGGGCCCCCTTTCCTGCGGGGCTCAGAGAGACTGGATGGGCACCGTGTGGGTTCCTTAGAGACCAGCCTCCCTCCCCCACCCACGCTGGTGCCACCAACTCCTGGAGCAGGTGCGCACTCACGCACCCGCTCAGGGGCGCTGGTCCAGGCTGGCTCAGGGGTGCTGGCCCAGGCTGGCTCAGGGGTGCTGGCCCAGGCTGCGGTTAACACCCCCTCCCATTTGGGGAGGGTCCTGTCTCGGCCCCTGGGCCTCTCAGGCGGGGTTAGGAGGGTCCGAGAGTGCCGGCCAGGGAAGCTCCAAACTCCATCACAGGGAAGCTCCGAACCCCATCAGGGCCCAGGGCTGGGGCAGAAGAAGAGGCAGGAAGTGGTGGGGGAGGTGCAGGGGGCAGAAGTAGCCCTGGAGGGTCGGGAAAGGGAAGCCGGGTGACCCCAGACCCCACAGCTGGTCCATCAGAGACGCTGTGGTTCCCCTGCGCCCCAGCAGACAGGCCCGCAGCTCCTGGGCCCGGCAGACCCTCACACAGGCCCAGAATGGTCCCAGCTGATGCACAGAGGCAGGTGGGGGTGAGGGAGCCCCCCATTCCCCCTCTCACCCCCACCTGTCACAATCCCTCCTCCCCAAAGCTCCCAGAAGCCTCCGCTGTCCTCGGGGCGCGTGCCTGCTCCTCCTGCAGCCCCCGCTGCCCGCCACCTCCCAGCGAGACCCAGCGGTGCCCTCGCTCTCCTGGCGAAGACCATCTCGCGATGTGCGCTGTCGGGTGGCAGCGGTGGGGGTGCGGCTGTGAAATATGCTGCTGGGTAGGGATTGCTGCTGCTCGCCTCCCTAAAAACCCACATATATTATTCTTTAATGGAAAGTTAATTGTCTTATTATTCCCTCCATATGGTCCTCCTGCTCAGCACCCAGCGGGGATGCACGGGCCGAGGGGGCTCCTGAGAGGGCGTCTGAGACGCGGTGAGGCCGCCACGTGAGCAGAATTGGATACAACAGGCAGATACACCGGAGCCGGCCGCAGCCTGGCCCGGACCCCCTCTGTGTCCCCCAGCCCAGCCTGCTCCCCACCGCCTCCCTCCCCAGGCCCCTCTGCCTCAGCCCCTCCATCACTGCGTGGGGAGATGAGGGAGGGGTGGCTGGTTGTTGCCCGCCCGCCTGCCGCCCCCACGCGCTCCCATCGCCTGCAGGAGAAAACTCCATTTCTGAGAAGGTTTTTAAAAGCCGATTCAGCCGTGGCAGGAGCTCCTGCCTCAGGGCCAGCGCACTGGCTGGGTCTCCGCTCCCCACCCAGAGAGGGGGTGCGGGAGGTCATTGTGGGGGAGCGCTGCCTCCAGACGCCTGGCCCTGGCACCCCGCTCATGTCAGCCACCTTCCAGGTCAGCCACCTCCCACGGGCACCGGCCACCTGGACCGCCCCCTCCCCCCCTCGGGGCTGAGGGTGAGCCACATGGTGCCTTTGTTGCCCCGGCCCTTCCCAGGCTGCTCCCAGCGTCAGGGGTGTTGGTGAGAGCAGCGCACAGCCGGCAGCAGAGGCAGCGACAGGAAGGTCCCCAGAGGTGCGAGTGGGTGGTTGCGTCCTGCCAGTTCCGAATCTGGCAGAGGAGGCGGCGCGGGCGTCCTGCGGGGAGGCCCTGGGCTCTGCGGCCCCTCACCAAGGAGCCGCTGCCCCGGTTCCTGGGAGGTGGTGGGTGTGGAGGGGGCAGGTCTGGGGTGGGGGACCGCTGGGTGGGATCAACAGACCCGGGTCTGGTGGTGACCGACACGGGGGAGGGGCCGTCGGCTTCCCACTTGTGCCAAGAGGCCACTGTGGCCCCTTGGAGGTCAGTGCGCAGAGGGTGGGCACCGGGGCTCGGAGCGGGAGAGAGGGCTGTGCCTCTGACGGCGGGGCTGCCCGAGGCCCCCGCTGGGAAGGGGCAGAACTGGGATTTGAACCCGGAGCCCGTGCCCGTGGCAGCCACTGAACGGTGGCCCGTGGTGGGCGGCGATGGCGGGGCTGGGTTCCCTCGCTGGGGGCCCGGGGCGTCTGGGGCGTGTGGCCCGCCTTTCTGAGCCTTGGCTCACAGGAGACGTGAGGGTCTCAGAAGAGCGGGAGCCTGGAGAGGCTGCAGACAGCACCCTGCAACTGTGGGGGGGCCTCTGGGGAGCCCCCCTGGAGCTCGTCACAGCTTCGGGGAGTTCAGATGCCCGGGGTGTCCCCTTGGCTTGTCCGAGCCCAGGAGCTGGGAAATTGGGTGCCTCCTCCCTGGCGTCTCGGCCTGCTCGGGCTCGGGCTCGGCCTGGGTGGCTTATAAACCACAGGGACCACGTGCTCCGTGTCCTCACATGCTGGGGGGCAAGGACCTCTCTGGGTCGCCTTTGTTGGGGCGCTGCTTCCATTCATGAGGGCGTCCCGAGAGCCTCCCTCCCGGTGGGATCAGGTTTCTCCGTGTGAATCGGGGTAACGCCTGCTGATCGGGACACCTTTTGGGGGCGGGACCTTAGAGACCATCGGGGCTTGAAGCAACAGGGCCATGAGCCGGGGAAGGGCCGGTACCTTCTTGGGCCAGGAACCCAGGCACCCCTGGGGTGGGCAGGCACGGGGGAGGGGGAGGAGCCCTGCACCCCAGAAGCGGCCTGGGATCCGTTTCTCACATCAGTCAACCGGGGGGCTCAGAGGAGGGCTGGGCGCAGCTGGCAGGGGAGTGGGGTGGCAGGAAACCCCCACCTCTGGGCGGGCCCAGGTCCTGGCACTGGGTCAGCTAGTGGAGTGGCCGAGGCCAGGGCTGAGGACCATGGGCCCTGAGGGCAGCACCGGGGTCTCTGACGGAGGCCCTCAGTCTAAGAAAGAGTCCCAGGTGCGAGTGGAACCCCGGCCGACGGACCGCACTGCTCTCTGGAAGTTTCCGTCGACAGCCCGCGGCTTTGCTGCTGGCCCACTCCCTGAAGTGGCCCTCCCGCCCCCACCGCCCCCAGTCCTTCCAGCTTGGGAATCTGGGAGGTATGTCGGCTTTCCTAAGGCAAGACCTCCCCCCAATACACAGCTAGTGGTCTTCCTCGAAGGGGACCCCACACTTACAGGTGGTGGAGGAGGGGCCAGTCCGCTCCCCTCCCCCTCCCCCGGCTCCTGCATCCACCTCTGAGAGTGATGGGCTGCAGGTCCTGAGTGGGGGGCAGGTCTGGATGATCCAGGGTGGGAGATGGGGGCTGGGGGTGGCGGCCCCAGGGATGGCTGCCCCAGTCTGCATTCCTCCCTCCTCCTCCCATCCTCCCCGGATCGGTGGCCGCCACGGAGACACTTGCCTGAGATTCGCGGAGCCCCGAGCGGTTCCGAGTCGGGAAGTAATTGGTTCTGACAGACCACAGCCGGCCGGGGGGCAGCACGAGCAGCATCAACCACGACCCACCGGGCGGGAGACGGAGGCGCAGCCTGGCTCCCTCCACCCGCTCCCTGTGAGCGGAGAGCCCCAACCTCCTCTCCCCCACACCTCGCTCAGCCCCGAGCCTGCTGCCTCTGCAGGAGGCTGGCCAGCTCGTGCTGGGGAGACCGAGGCAGAGCCCGGACCCTGGGCGGCCTCCTCAGCCCTCCTCTCCCATCCTTGGTTCTCATAACCCCGGGTCAGGATGCGGGGTTGGGGCTGGGCCCTCACTGGCGAGGCTGTGCAGCCCACAGTGTGTACACGTATGTACACATGTGCATCATGTGCCGGCGGTGTACACGCGTGCATCATGTGCCTGTGGTGTACGCGTGTGCATCATGTGCCGGCGGTGTACACGTGTGCATCATGTGCCCATGGTGTACACGTGTGCATCATGTGCCTGCGGTGTACACGTGTGCATCATGTGCCCGCGGTGTACACGCGTGCATCATGTGCCTACCAGGCTGGCGTGGAGGAGACGCTCAGCTGGTCACCGGTCAGTGAGGGCTGAGGAGGGAGAGCAGGGCTGATGTC
>NW_005872614.1:8642-39884 GCF_000147115.1 Myotis lucifugus | reverse complement strand
CCTTTCTTTTTTTTTCTTTTTTTAAAAATATATTTCTTTATTGATTTCAGAGAGGAAGGAAAGGGAGAGAGAGATAGAAACATCAATGATGAGAGAGAATCACTGATCAGCTGCCTCCTGCACGCCCCCCACTGGGGATCGAGCCCACAACCCAGGCATGTGCCCTTGGCCGGAATCGAACCCGGGACCCTTCAGTCTGCAGGCCGACGCTCTATCCACTGAGCCAAACCGGCCAGGGCTTCCTAGAGCCTTTCATCGAGACCCTTTTCCTTGCTTCTCTCTGCTCTTTCCAAGTCCCCATCCCTGTGCCGTTTCATCGGGAGCGTTCTCAACGCCGTTGCCATATTTTTCACTCGCGGGATCTCTCTTTTTGGTGCCTTTTCAAAATAACATCTTGCTCTTGTTTCCTTGTTGCTGTAGCCTGTGAGCTCTCTGAGGAGTGTATGACGGCACTTTTTTAAAACTTCATTTAGGAATAATTTTAGACGTGGAGAGGTTGCCAAAATAGTGCAGCGATTCCCTGCTCCCTCGCCCAGCTTCCTCCCAAGTGAGCAGCGCATAGCGATCGTACAAACGTCAGAGCGAAGGCGTAGCCGCGGGTGCAGAGCTGCGAACCAGCGTGAAGGCCCGCCTGGGCCTCACCGGCTTTGACACGAATGTCCTTTGTCTGCCCCGGCTCCCCCGTTGCATTTAGTTGTCGTGTCTCCTTGGTCTCCTCCAACCTGCTGTGGGGGGGGGGGGGGGGGGAGAGAGAAACATCCACGCGAGAGAGACACATCGATGGGTTGCCTCCCGCACACACCACCACGGGGACCAGGGATCAAACCTGCAGCTCAGGTACGTGCCCTTGACCCGGAATCCAACCTGAGGCCCTTCAGTGTGAGGGCTGGCGCTCTAACCATAGAGCCACACCGGCCAGGGCTGACCTCAACACTTTTTCTAAAGTGCCGGTCAGTTTTTGTGTGTGATGCCCCTCGATTTGGGTTTGTCTGTGTTTTCCTGTGATTCGATTGAGGTTCTGAACTTTTAGGAGGAACACCATAGAAAACGGGGTGTCCTTTGTCTCGGGGGGACATGCTGTCAGCCCAGCTTGTTACTTGGTGATGTTAAAACCATTTGGTTGCCGAAACCGGTTTGGCTCAGTGGATAGAGCGTCAGCCTGCGGACTGAAAGGTCCCGGGTTCGATTCCAGTCAAGGGCATGTACCTGGGTTGTGGGCACATCCCCAGTAGGAGATGTGCAGGAGGCAGCTGATCGGTGTTTCTCTCTCATCGATATTTCTAACTATCTCTCTCCCTTCCTCTCTGTAAAAAATCAATAAAATATATTTGAAAAAAAAAAAAACATTCGGTTAAGGTGGTGTCTGCTTGCTGCCTCCATGGTACAGTTGCTGTTTCTTCCTTTGTCCTTCATTTCTTGGGGGCGGTACCGTGAGGCCGTGTGACTGCCCTGCTTCTCCTCACTCCTCTGCCCGTTGGTTTTAACATCCGCGCGGAGCTCGCCCGCAGCACCAGCTACCGTGGGTCTTTCTCATCCCTTATGGTTATAGAGGGAGAAGGGAGAGCGCTATTGCCCCCCCACACACACCCCAACACCTTCCACACTCAGGTGGGTGACCCAGGTGGGAGGTACCAGCAAGTGGGGTTACCTGGGCTCCCACGACCAGGGCCTGACCCGAGGCCGGGCAGTGGCTGAGGGCTCGTCCCTGTGGGGCAGCTGTGCCAGGGAGTCGAGTCTCTCCCTTCCGCTCGGCCTGGGGCTGAGCCTCCCCCGAAGGCTCCGGGGGATGGACAAGCTGACCACCCACCAGAGCCCAGTGCAGTCTGTGTCCTAGTTTCGTTCTGCGAAGGACGAGGGAATGAGACGGGGGCAGGTGCTGCGGGACCCCGGGCCGCGTGCTCTTGGGCGGCCCCGAGGGGTGCGGCGAAGGGCGGGGGCTGATGGGAGACCCGGTCCCGGTCTTGGCTGTGCCCCCTCTGCTCTCTGCAGGGTGGCCTTGGGCATGTGACCTTCCCCTCCCTGTTTCTGAGTTTTTTTCCTGTAGAGGCAGGTGGGGGGACAGGACACTGCCGTGCTCCTGGTTGGGGGCAGGTGGTATAGAGGAAGGGCAGGGGCCCGAAGGCCCAGAGGCAGGGCTGAGTGAGGAGGGGCAGAGCATGCGAGGCAGGTCTGGGCGGACAGCGGGGTCCTCAGGTCATCTTGGCTGATCTCTGGGGAAACTGAGGCCCGAGAGGTCAGGGCCAGGCCCTCGGCCCCACAGCAAGCTGGTGGCAGACCTGGGGCTGGAACGTCGGTGTCCAGACCCCATCCGAGGCCTGGGGGTGAAATGAAGTCACTGCCGTTCCAGCCGCAGCCGGTAAGGCACATCTGTGTGACAGACGCACTCAGCCACGCTGAGAGCTGGCCTCCCCCCGAGCCTGTGTGGGAGCCTCCCCGCCCCCCACCCCACCATCTCTGTCCCTTCCTGCCGGGGGTGTCTCTTGGTTTCTGGGGAGCCAGGCATGGAGCCTCAGACCCGGTGCTCCTTCGAAGCCAGCAGCCTCCTTTCTGCAGAGGCTGAGGAGGCGGCGGGGTCCAGCCGTGGGCAGATGACTCCCCTGCCCCGTGCCTCAGTTTCCCCATCTGTAAAGCAGGGCACACGCACCCTGATCTGCCTCCCTCCTGGGTGTCGCCAGGCTCAGAGGACACACGCCACAAACATCGTTGCTTTCGGGGCTGCAGACACAAGGAGTGGCCTCCTCCGCTGGCGGCTGGGGCTGCAGGAGCTGATGATGCTCGGTGCTGGGAACAGTCGGTGCTGGGAAGGAGCCGGGGACGGGGACGGGCGGCGGAGCTGCGGATCGAGGGGGGAGCTGCGCCCCGGCCGAGTGACTGTTTTGCTGATCGCTCCTTTCGCTTTCAAGGAGATTAAACTATTTTTAGTCCCCGCGCCGCTGCCGCTGAGCCGCGGAGGAAGCCTTTCCGGGCCGAGATTTTCTGGAAGCTGCCAAGTGTGGTCTTCACCTCCATCCCGGAGCCTCCCCGAATGGGGGGGAAGTGGGGGGGGGGTCAGGACGGGTGGGGGTGCGTGGCTCCCCGGGCCCTGGCTGTGCTGGGCGGCCCTGGGCTGCGGAGAGCAGTCATCTTACGAGCCTGGTGTTTGTAACGCTGTTTTAAAAAAGTAATTTATTTTCTAATCATTCCTTGTCTTGCATAACTGTGCGTCGCCCAAGTGTCTCGCTTTAAAGTCTTTCTCTCCGCCCGCCGCAGGGGCAGCTTTGGCGCGAGGAGGGAGGATAAGAGGCCGCGAGCAGGGCGGCGTGTTACTCAGACTCGTTCTGGCGGCCTCGGCGCTCCCTGTAAATACGTTTATTTTCATCAGGATGTCTCTGAGCTGGTGGCCCCCAGAGCCAGCGCTGCGCCGGTCACTGGAGGGTTGCGATGGAGAGGTGCTCGGGGATGAGCCACCAAACTCCTCCGAGCCTGTCTGTGCCCGGGCGGGCAGGGGTCCGAGCGCGGGCCTGGGCTGTGGGGGCGCAGAGGTGTGCAGTGCCGGCTGCATGGCGCTGGGGGGCTGCGGGGGGATCGCGTGGCCAGGGACTTGAGCCGTTTGGTGTGATGGGGAAACGGAGGCCCAGAGCGTCTGCTTTGGAATGGGGTCGGCCTCACTGGCCACGTGGGCAGCGTGCCTGTGGCCTGTCCCGTCCCAGGGCCGGAGCCTTTCTCGCGGCTCGGCCCATCCCAGAGCCTTGAGCAGGGGGTCTCTGGGATCCAGCACCCAGGACGGGGCCTTCCCCGCTCTCTGCCCCTCCCTAGGCTGTGGTTTGAGGCTGTTGCAGGGGCTGTGGGCACAGTGGGGGGGCGGTGTACTGCACCCGTCCGCCAACCCCCCGGGGGAGCAGGGACCGGACCTGGCTCCTCCCTCACTAACGGGCTCTTTTGCAATGAAAAAAAAATATTTTTTTAGCTCACTGAGTCTAAGAGAGAGTTTTATGCTGAATTTTAAAATACCTTCTATTTTCCAGCCTCTAAACTACTAATCTCCCGGGCTGAGGGATTCTGGGACAAAGGCAAGGCCTCCAAGTGGAAACCTGTAAAATTAGCTCCGCGGCATTCTGTTTGCAGTTGGAGATTGGAAACTTGCTTCCCGGGTCTGAGCGGCGGCTCCGCTCTCCTGGGGACGAGGCCAGGCCTCGGCAGGGAGGCCAGGAGGCTGGCCTGGCAGCTGAGGACAGGGGCTGGGAGGCTGTCACCCTAAGGGAGCCCCTCCCGGGCCGTGAGCTGGGCCTGCGCTGGGTGCGTCCTCTGCCCGAGCTCTGGGCGCACAGCAAGAGCCAGGCAAATGCCGGGGAGCCCAGCTGGGTCCCTTCGCTTCCTCTTTCTGAGCCCCACCCCCCAGTGCTCCCACATAAGGGGGAGAGGGAGGAGGCTGCGGATCCTGACTGAGGGGCCAGTTCTGGTGCCTGAGGGTGCGCCCGCCCGCCCGCCGTGTGGCCCATCAGGCGGCTTGTGTGCTTGATTGCCTCTGATTGGCTGCAGCTGAATTCAGCAGAAGCTATTATTTGCCCTTGATGAGCCAATCACGCGGCCTCATTGGCCATTCAGAGCAGGCACGGGGCCTGGGGGAGACGGGACCCAGGGAGGCCGAGACGAGTCCGATGGGATGCTCACCGCGTCCCCTGTGGACACATCCCCCCTGGGAACCAGGACGCGTAGAGTCACAGAGACTCGAGTTGCGGGGTGGGAAGCTGAGCTCCCCAAGGGGCAGCGGGGAGTGGTGGGGGCGAGACCCCTCCTGCTTCTACCTCATGGTCCCGAGTCATGAGTGTTCTTGCCTTTTAGGGACTCGGCACTTGTCATGGTCGTCGATGTAGGATGCATGCTGTGTCCCGGAGGATGGCAAAGATGCCATTGTAATAACCCGATTGTGATTTTATTTACTTACTTATTTTGCTGCAAAGAGCTTTATTGTTTCATTTGGCCCAGTGCATGGGAGAGGGCTTCAGGGGGTGAAAAGAATGGCCAGTAGTTTGGGGGGTGAGACTCAGGTAAAAGCCAGACCCCAGGGGGTGCAGGGGGCCCCTCACAGGCCTCTGGGCTCCCCAGGCCCCTGGTCGTGCTGGAGGGGGAGCTGGGGCCGCAGCCTGCGGAGGGGGGGGCAGGTGTCGCCCCCTTCCTGATGCCTTTCACCTGCTCACTCCGGATGTGGCTCTCCAGGAGCCCAGAGCTCTGTGCGGGCAGAACCGGGCCCCGCAGCGCCCACAGGGCCTGGCTCAGGCTCCTCTCCGAGGCCTGGGCGGGTCCACCGCCCTGAGTGCTGCCCCCGCACCTGGGGAGGCTGCGGCGCCGCCTGGAGACTCGCTGGTTCGCAGCTTTAAGACGCTCAGCGCCCGCGCTTCTTCTCCAACTCGGGGAAGGAGCGCCCCGCCTCGAGAGCCCCCTCATCACTGCCTGCGGGTGGAATGGGAGCCCAGAGAGAGGTGGGTGCGGAGGCCGCAGAGGCAGGTGGCCAGGCGGTGGGCCGCGCCTCTACCCGGTGGAATGATCCTGACGAATGTGGGAGCTCATGGTGATCAGCACAGGGAGTTAAGGGAGGGAACCCGCTGTGTTGTCTGGTCTCCGAGGTGGTTCTGAAGGTGGGGACTGGATAAGAGGCAGGAGGTGGCGGAGGCTGGGAGGAGGGCGCCCCTGGGTCTGTCCTGTCCAAACACTTGACGCAAGAGACAGCTCCGGGCCCGCCGAGGGCACTGCCAACCTGACTGTTGTTTAACAGGAAAGGAGAGGGCGGGCTGAACAGTGCAGACCTGCCGTGTGTACAACTTTGCCAAAAGCTGCCTCTAACACCCCAAGCCTGTTCCCTGCGGACGGAGGGGGAGGGACGGACAGAGGCCGTTGAGACGCGTCGCGGGCCCAGGGAAGGTCTGAGTGAGGGGAAGGGGCCTGCCCGGCAGTCACACCTGGAAACAGGGGAGTGGCCAGCATAGCTTGGCCACTGACTATTTAACTCCCAAACACAGGACGCTCTCCCTGCCCCTCTCTGGCTCTCCGGTGGCCGGGGCTGCCCCCCCGCGTGGCTCATGGCCGGGTGGGACCCCACACACAGCCGGACGGACGTTCCTTAGCCTGGGTGCTGACCCACACCCGGCTCAACAGGGAGCGGGCGCGCCGGCCTCTGGCCTTGCTCCTGGCTTCGCTGCCCTCCCGGCTGCCCTCTCTCAGGACCGGCTCGGGGGAAACAGACATTAAAAACTAAGGGATAAAGTCCACGCCAGGACAGTATTCTACCACCTCTCATCCTCCCGTGGGGCTTCTGAAAAGTCCTATTTCAGCAGAACCCCACTCCCCGGACAGCGGAGCACCCCACCGCGGGCCCATCCAGCGGCCACGGCGGCAGCACAGGCTGCTGGGTGTTCCCTCCAACCTGGGGCTTTGCTGTGCTTTAAAGGGCCTTTCCACCCAAGAGAATTGGAAACATATGTCCACACAGAAACACCTACAGCAATGTTCGTAGCCACGTTATTTGTAATATTTGTAAAAGCGGAAACAACCCATGCCCGGCCGGTGTGGCTCAGTGGTTGATCGTTGGCCTGTGAACCAGGAGGTCACGGTTCTATTCCCGGTCAGAGCACATGCCCGGGTTGCAGGCTCCATCCCCAGTGTGGGGTGTGCGGGAGGCAGCCGATCAATGATTCTCTCTCATCATTGATGTTTCTATCTCTACCTCTTCCTTCCTCTCTGAAATCAATAAAAATATATCTTAAAAAAACAGTGGAACCCAAATGTGCATCACCTGATGAATTGAACAAAATTTGGGGCATCCACATAATGGAATGTTATTCAGCAATAAAAAGGAGAGAAGTTCTGATGTAGGCAAATGCGGACAATTGAAAACACTGCCCTGGCTGGTGTGGCTCGGCTGGTTGGGTGTCAGTTGTGCACCAAAAAGTTGCCAGTTCTGTTCCTAGTCAGGGCACATGCCTGGGCTGTGGGCTCGATCCTCCGGGGATCCCGCAGGAGGCAGCCAATCAACGTTTCTCTCTCCCTCTCCCTTCTCTCTCTCAAAAAAAAAAAAAATCAAGAAAAATCTCTTTTTTTTTAAGGAATGAAACATTATGCCGAGTGAAAGAAGCCAGTTATAAAAGGGCACATAGCATATGATTAGATTTATATGAAACGTCCAGAACGGACAGATCCCGGGAACAGAGAGTAGATTAGTGATTGCAGGGACCGGAGGCAGGCAGGAATGGGGTACAAGTTTTCTCCTGCGGGTAAGAGAGATGTTCTAGTTGAGTGTTGTTGACGGTTGCTCAACGCTGTGAACACAAACGATCGTGGGATTGTGTGGTCGGAAAGGCGAACTTTGGGGCATGTGAGTTAGATCTCAGTAAAGCTGAGGGAAAAGGCATCCCCCATTGTCAGGGCGGTGAGGCCTGTGAGGGGGCCAGTGGCTCCTGCGTTCATTTCTTTGTTGTTCATCCTCACCTGAGGATGTTTTTTCCATTGATTTTTAAAGAGAGTAGAAGGGAGAGCGGGAGGGAGGGAGGGAGGGAGGGAGGAAAGGAGGGAGAAACATGGATGTGAGAGAGACACACCCATTGGTTGCCTCCCACACGCATCCCGACTGGGGCTGGGGATCGAAGCTACGACCCAGGTACATGCCCTTGACTGGGAAACGCACCTTGGTCTTGGGCCGGCTGGGCCCCTTCCGAGGGCTGGACTCCAGGATGACTGTGGCGTCTGTTCAGCCGAGTGACCAGAGTTCAGGAGAGTGGCAGCCTTCGGGCCTCTTGCCCCTCCTGCCCCTAGTGGAGGGGTAAAGGGATGATGTGGCCCAGCCGGTGTGGCTCGGTGGATAGAGCGTCGGCCTGCGGACTGAAGGGTCCCAGGTTTGATTTCGGTCAAGGGCACGTGCCCGGGTTGTGGTCTCAGTCCGCAGTGTGGGGCGTGCAGGAAGCAGCCAGTCAATGATTCTCTCTCATCATTGATGTTTCCATCTCTCTCTCCCTCTCCCTTGCTCTCTGAAATCAATAAAAATATATTTAAAAAATAAAAAAAATGAAGTGATGATGTGGCTGTCCACGCAGGGGACTGAGGGCCATCAGGAGGTGGACGGGGCCATGGTTGGTTGCTTGGGCGAGGCCCCTGCAGGCCAGGTGGTTCTGGGCACATCTGAAACGACTCCTCACTTGCAGGGTGAGGAGATGGCTCCGACGCAGGTCCCACGTCCAAGACCAGCACAGGGTCAGGGACTCTGGGTCCCGTTGGCCGAGAACACCCACGACGCCAGCCTCCGTGGCTGGTGTGGCCGTGGCCGTGACCGTGGCCAGCGAGCAGCCGGCACGCGAGGGGAAGGGAAGGCTCTGAGACGGGCATGCGCGGGGCGGGCGGGCCTCTTTAACCATCATCAGCCTTAGTGTTCCAACAGCCTCGTTCCCTTTGTAAAAGCCTTTTCTTTCGAAAAATAAAGGAAGATTGGAGGCGAGTACAATATTTGGCTGTGGTGGCTGCTAATTTGGCACTGAATGTCACCTCCGCCTTCCTCTTCCCCGACGCCAAGCTCCTTCCCAGGCTCTGGTTAGGCGGCGGGTGGGGGGTGGGGGGGGTGAGGATGATGGGTGTGCAGGGCGGGCTCCGGAGCCTCTTAAGATTCGAGATTCATTTCCTTAAACACACATTGTCTCACTCCAATTTCACGTCCCAGCAGTTCTGGAGAGGAATTAGCAGCCCCTGGGAGAGAGCACGCAGGGTCTGTTTACACGGGGCCGGGCGGGCGGGGCGGCTGGGGAGGGCTGGGGGGGGCTGGGGCGGGCTGGGGGTGTTTGGACAGGGAGCCCCGGGTCAGTGGTCCTCTGTCAAAAGAATGTGTAAATCCTGCCCCGTTTTCCATGGCCTGAGGCGGGGGGGGGGGGCTGGCCCCCTCCGGTGACAGCGGCTCTTGGAATCTGGAGGCCCTTGCAGTGCTTTGAAAAGTCAGGCTGCCTGGCCCCCCCTCCACACGGGCCCTCACTCCACCTGCGTGTCCTCCACGGCCCTTTCATTGGGGGAGAAGCAGCGCCGCTCCGGGATGGCCCCGGGGCCCCAGGCTCAGGTTCCTCCTGGTCCTGGTCAGGCGTGTGTGTGGTGGTGATGGTTAAACAGGGGGCTGAGGAGGTGACAGTGGACCCCCTCCCCCAGTGGCGCCCTTTCGACAGCGTGACAGCCCCAGGAGCTCAGGCCCCGGCCGGGCTTGTTTAGGGGTGTCCTCCGGGGCCAGGGCTGCCCTGCTCTTCCTCGCTGCCCTCCCCCTGCCCGTACCCTCCCTCCAGTCAGGACACGTGCCCGGGTTGCTGGGCACCCCGTAGATGCCAAGTCAGGGCCGAGCGGAGGAGGACTTGCGGGGAGGCGCGTCCCCAGCTCTCCTAGGCGGCTGCTCATTCATCACCGCCCAGAGGGGAGACCTCATTTGTCAGCCCATTAGCTGGGCACGTGCGGCATATGGACCCGGCCCTGCTGCCCTCTGCCCACCTGTCGGACGGCATCCTCTGGGCTCCCCACGCACAGAGGTCGGGGCTGGGGTCACGGGGGGGCAGAGTCGTCGGAGGTGGAGCCCTTGGGGAGGCAGCCAGGGCTGGAGGGTTCGCGCTCCGGCTTCTGCAACATTCCTGCATTTGGAGTCGTCACTCCTGCATTTGGAGCTGTCACTCCTGCATTTGGAGGCAGCCACGAGGCCTCTCTAGCCGTGGGCTGAGGAGGGCCCTGCTTTGAGGAAACTGGGCGTTATTTTTAGTGTTCAGAGAAAGGTAATTTTTTCTCACCCACTATCAGCAAGGAAACCAATTGTTTTCTAGCTCCTCTTGTCTGCAGGGTGGGGTGGGAGGGAAGGATCACCTGGTCCCATTGTTACCCCCCTCCCCGCCCCCCACTCAGCAGGGAGGGAATCTGGGTTCTCTCTGTTGCAGCCTGGCGTATAGAACGCGCCTCCGGGTCTGCGGGGCCAGTATCTGGAAGGGGCCACCAGCCCGTGTGGCTGCCTGGGTCTGGATGTGGGTCTGGATGCGGCCTGGAGCCCAGCGCCGGTGACGGGCAGTAGGTAGGGGACTGGGTCTGCTGGAGGGACCCCGGGCCCGTCACATGCTCATAGATGTTCCCTGAGGCCTACTGTGTGCTGTGCTTGAGTGAAGGGACACAGGCAGTTGGGGGGAGCGGGGTACCTAGGAAAGGGGAGAGGCCTGGGGCGTGGAGTTCTGGGCAGATAGGCAGGAGTGGCTGTGCACCCACGTGTACAGGCAGGAAACCTGTGGGCAGGGGTACGTTCAGAGACCCTCCCCCGGCCGGCGTGGCTCAGTGGTTGAGCCTTGACCTATGAACCAGGAGGTCACGGCTCGATTCCCAGTCATGGCACATCCCGGGTTGCGGGCTTGATCCCTGGCGTAGGGCATGCAGGAGGCAGCCGATCCATGATTCTCTCTCATCATTGATGTTTCTATCTCCCTCTCGCCTCTTCTCTGAAGTCAATACAAATATGCTTTTAAAAAAAAGAAGACCCTCGAGGAATGATGACTGAGCAGGACGGACCGGGCCCCTTGCCCTGACCCCATCCTGCAGCCCCAGGAAAGGGGCCACTGGAGTCCACCCTCAAGGTCTGCCCAGCACCGGGGACCCGGCCCAGAGACCTGCTCTGGGGACCACTGAGCGGGCTCCCTTCCAGGGTGTCCAGCAGGCCCGGCCGGGGGTGGGGGGGTAGTGCGCAGGGACAGATCTGTCCGGTCCTCTCCTTGCCGTGCCGAGGAGGAAGTAGGGCTGCCTTACGTAATTGGGGCAATTTGTTCCGCTCTTGTCCTCCTGGCGCCGTGTCCTCGCCGCCTCCTTGCTCAGGGAGCCCTTGACGGAGCTGGAGGCTCCACCGTCCCCCCTCCCGCTGGAGACCGCTGAGCAGAGGACTCGGGGACCCGCAATGTCATCTCTAAGACCTGTGGGTGCCCAGGCCTGGGGAGAGTGGGGGGCAGGTAGAGGGGACAAGGTTACACCACGTTCCAGGGACCCAGGCCTCCTGTGCCCAGCCTGCCAGGGGACCCCACAGGTCCTCAGAGCGTTCACACCAGCAGCCCATTGCCAGGCCCAGTAAGTAGCAGGGGACACAGCTGCCCCTGCCCTGCCGCTGGGCACCCCCTGCCCCCCAGCATCTTGCCTCGCAGGCCCTCAGGCCGAGCCGCTCGCTCACCTCCACCTCGGCTGGCTCTTCCCCTGCCAGGGAGTGCTCCCTCTTGGCCCGTCCATTCACAGCCCTCGGCTGGGGAGCCTCCTGACTCCCCCGCAGAGCAGGTGCCAGCAGCTGGTAGCCTGGGTCCACCCCTCCCTCTCGGACCTCAGTTTACCCATCTGTACCCCGAGGTCCTGGACTTGCAGCCTTGCAAGGAGAAACACGTCCTTGGGGCGTGCCCACCCTCTGGTTGTTCTCCCCACAATCCCATTGGGCACACAGGTTGGCTAGTGAGCCCTCAGGGTGGGTTCTTTGGGGGCCGGTGGAGCCCCTGAGCAGAGCAAGAATCCGACTGGCAGCACGGTAGATCGGACAGGTGGGTGAGGGGCGCTTGTCCTGCAGAGGCTGTGCTTTCTGGGAGGAGACGCCCAGGTGCCTTTAAGAGGTGAGCTCTCCAGGGAGATGCAAAACAGGATGAGGTTTGCAGACACCAACTCCCCGACCCCCCTGAACATCGTAGCCCTGGGGTCAAGCAGCCCCCACATGGCTGAGGGGGCAGCCAGGGGGCTTCACAGAGGAGAGTGCCTGGGGCGGGGTGGGGCTGAGGCCGGTCACAGGATCCCACGGGATGGAGACCAGCTGCTGGAGGTGGGCGGCCTGGTCTGGACCGGGTCTGTGTGGAGGTGTGTGGCCAGTCTGTGTGGTCACTGAGTCCCAGCTCCACCAGTTACGCTCTGGGCCTCAGTTGCCTCGTCTGTGAATGGGGACGAGGATGGGCTGGTGAGGGTTTGATACAGTAGATGGCCAGCACGGGGCTCGCTCGGGCCTCTGGCATTGGCAGCTCTTCCCGTGGCACTCGGCACCCCGTCCAGCTGGGCAGAGAGAGGGGGCCCAGCGGGGGTGGGAGTCCAGGCGTGCGTCGGCCTCCCCTGAGCACAGCGCACTTACTTCGGAGTTCATGGCTGTTCAGACCGGGCGCTCGCAGTGTTTGCGGTGCAGCCGGCGGTGGGTCTGTTTGCACAGTTCATTTGCCTGGCAAACACCGTGCGGATGCAGCGAAGGCACACATCGGGCCCGGTGGCTGCTGGGATTCGGCGTTAAGGAGAGAGGGCCTGGAGCTGGGGGCGCTAGGAATTGTCTCTCTCTCCCCACAGTGAACTGGGGGGGAACGGAGGTGCAGGGAGGAGCAAGGCCTGCATAGGAGCCCCAGCTCTGGGCGACCTTGTGGGGTGACCCCCCTGAAGTTTTTGGGTCCAGACTTGGGAGCTTTCCTCCGAGGGCCCAGGAGAGGGGGGGTCCCCTCTGGGGGGTCCCTGCTGTGGGCCTGCCCTGAGCGCGCCTTCCGCGGTGCAAGGCCCGGGCCTCAGTCCCGTCAGCTGATGTGTTTATGCTTCCGACTTGCTCTCCAGAAGATTTAAGGGCACTTACGAGGCTACATAAAACCCAGGACGAGCCTATAAACTGGGAGAAGGAGAAGGAGAAAAGGCAAACTAAGGGAAGGACCTGGATGGACCTGGGAGGCGGCGGCAGAGGAACGGACAAGCCCGGCGCCTCGGGCTCCCTCGCGCACCCGCTCCCCGGGGGCGGCTCCAGCTTGGCTCTGGGGCCCGCGGCTTATCAGCGCCTGACACTCGGGCCTGCTGATCAGGGGAGGGAGCCCGGCCAGGCCTCCCGAGACCCTGGTCTAGAGGCAGCAGTCGGGCAGGCGGGGCCCTTGCCAGGCTGTTAGCCTCCCAGTGCGGGTCCAGCTGGAGGACTGAGGGCCGTGACCTTCAGGTGGCCCCAGCGCCCAGGTCCTCTCTTGAAGCTTTTCAGTGGCCGCAGCTGCCTCCCGAGGTGCACAGAGCCCCCCAGCCGGGGCTGCTGGCACCCAGAGCCAGTGGGCTGGTCGACTGGACGCTGAGCCTCGTGTGCGGCCCGGGCAGGATGTGTAAGCGGCCTGCTGGGCACCGGGTGCGGATGCGATGAGGTCGGTGTGTGTGATGCTGTGTGAGGTCGGGCGGAGCACCACTGTGTGCTCAGGTACCGAGGACCCTGGACGCCAGGGAGGCGCAGCCACCGCCCGCCTACCTCGTCTCTGCCTTCGTCCCCCACGAGATGCCCTGGTCTCCTGTTTGCCCGCGAGCAACAGCCCCAGGGCCCCTCAGCCTGGGAAGTGGGGCCCTCGGGACAGCATGGGGCGCGGAGAGCTCTCTAGACCTTGGGAGCAGCCCTTGTAGAGCCAGCAGCACCTCGCCTTGGACCTTTCACCTCCGAGGAATGTCCCAGAAGGCCTGGCTGCGGCAGCTCAGGGCTGCCTGGACAGGGAGGGTGAAGGCTATGCGGCCGCATGGCTGGTAACGAGCAGGCCAGGGCTCAGCCCATGGCTTATCAGCCCTCCCCGCTGAACGCATGTGGGGGCTTGGGAGCCGCGAAGTCTCCCCTTGGACAGGTTCCGACCCTCCTGGCACCCCGTTTTCTCGTGCGTAAGACAGGAAGCCAGCAGCTGCTGAGTCCGACCTGCCCCAGCCCTGAGCAGGTGGCCCACCCCGACCAGCAGTGCTGGGGTGGGGGGTGCGATGGGGGTGATGCAGTAGAGGAAGCAGATTTTGTCCTTTGCTCTCTGGCCTTCGGAACCGGGCCTCGGCCCGGCCTCGGGTCTGTCTCAGGATGGTATTTCGGGGGATAAAGTTCTGCCAGCTCTGGGCGGAGGGCCAGGCATCCCAGGTGAGACCTCGGAATCACCGGGAGCTGTGCTGGGAGGAGGCCTCCGCCCTGGCCCGCCAGCGCCGCCCACCCGGCTCCCAGAGCTGCCCGTCCTGAGAGCCGGGGGCTGAGAGGGCCTCGCAGGCTGGGGAGGTCTCACAGGCTGAAGAGAGGGGCTCAGAGGGTGAAGGGCTTGAGGAGGCCGGACAGCAAGACCGGGACCAGGCCCGGGGCGTCTCCTCGGGCTGTCGTGTGGGGGACGGGGACTGTGCCGTGCTCCGAGGGCAGGGTCTGTGTCCACGCCACGGGCCAGGGCTGCTGGAGGTGGTGCCCAGGTGAAGGGCAGACCCGATTGGTCAGGGAGGTGGGGGAGCGATGGCCTGGAACTGGCGGCTGAGTCCGTCCGAGAGGCCCAGCACCTCGGCCCCTCGCTCTCTGCATCGTCTCAGGCAGGTTCTCCACCGGCCGGGCCTCGGGCTCCTCGGCTCTGCAGTGGGGCCAGTTCCGTGCCTGCCTCTTGGGATCGTTGTGAGGACAAGTTGGTAGGTTACGGCCCAGCCCCGTCTGGCCACACCGAGGGCCTGGCGTCCCTGTCACCGCCGCGGCTGCGCCGAGAGCTCAGGAGTCCTGGCGGGAGGAAGGCGGGGCCGCGGGTGGGGAGGCGACGGAGAGAGCTGAGCCAGGGCGGGTGGCAAGGGGGCCCAGACGCGGCAAAAAACAGTCTGTTTCCCATAAACATGAGCGCCCACACCAGCCGGCCGCCACCCGGCGACTTCTGCGAGTTGGGAATGTGTGGCTATGTTTACTCGCACTCCCCCGTGCCAGCTGGTGTGCCGGGCACAGCTCCCCTCCCAGCTGCCTCGACAGCCGGCGGCTCCCAGCTCAGGGAAGGGGGAGCAGGCAGGGGCCCCCAGATCTTGCCTGCAGTTGGGTTCACCTCGGGCTCAGATCTTCACTCCCGATGCTCTCCTGCACCAGACCGAGCGGAGCGGGGCCTGTGGCTCGTGTCCACGCGGCTGGACCCAGCCCCGCTCCCTGCTCTCCAAGATCACCTGACAGACAAAGCCCAGGACCGTCTGGGGACCCGTACCTTCAGTTTAGGCAACAGGTATTCCCCCCACAACCCAGCTGCCATCTCAGTAAGTGCTCTCCCCTGCGGTGTGGACAGCACCCCGGGACCTCAGCACCCCAGAACCAGGGGTGCACACTTCCGGGGCCCGGGTGCCCCACGCCTCGGGCTCTCTGCTCTGCGAACACCTTGTCTGGGCTTCGGCAGCTACAGGAGACGCACAGTCGCCCTCGCGAGCTCGGGGCAGGGTCTGGGCTGGCAAGGCGTCTCCGTGACCCTGCACCACCACCCCCAGGCCCGGGTCGGGCATCGTGGGCTCCAGGGGGGTGAGAACTTGGAGGAAGAGGTTCGGGAAAGGGCTGCTACTGGCCCGGCTAGAGCTGTAACCTGGGTGACAGAGATGTGGCCCTGACGCATTTGCTTGAGGTGCACAAGCGTGTGCCCTCCCCCAGCCCCCATGGGCTTGGCCAGTTGGCGTTATCACCCCCGTGGCAGGGAGACCCCTCTGTCAGATGCCTTTCTCACTCCTGCTTGTCCCCAGAATATCCCCGGGGACACCCGGGGAGGATAGAGTCACTCGCCTTGAGCTTCCCAGAGGCACACAGCCATGGGGATGCTGCTCTCGCCTGGTGGCAGCCTTGAGTCCAGGGACTGTGCAGGGTGACCGCGGCCGCCTCCCTTCTCAGCATCCCTGGCAGCTGGGCTTGCATACTTCCCGTGATGGGGAGCTCACTCTCTCTCCAGGCAAAGCGCCCAGGATTTGGGAGCCCGAAGTATGAGAGAGTTCCTCCAGTTTCCCCTGAGCTGGAGTGGGCCCCCTCCTCTCGGAGCCTGGCGGAGGCCATGGCCCCTCGGGGACCGTTCTCACCGGAAAGGTAACGGGTCTCAATGCTGGAGGCCTCGCTCCAACTCGGGGCTGGAATGGTGGACGGAGCGTCGGGGTCGGCATGGATTTGAACTCGGTTTAGTTCCCGTCTGTGTCAGAGGAGCAAAGACAGGCCACCCGGAGGGGCCGCGGGGCCTGCGCTCTCTGGTGGCGGCCGAGCCATGCAGAGCGGGGTCCGCGGGGGGAAGTGCAGGGAGTTGGCACAGATTGGCCCTTGCTCAACTGGGAGGCTTTGGTTTATTGTTTTGAGTTGGGTGTTGTGTCTTTTGAAAAACAAGAGATTGAGCCTTTTTATGACATAGATTTTACAGCGTAACGAGCCAGCGTAATTTCCCATTCTCGGCAGCAAGTGCACTTTTTACACTAATTGCATAATTAGACATAATGTACTAATTGCGGTAATGGATGACAGTCAACTAAACTTTAACTTTAAAAATGGGGAGGCGTTGCTGGGGGTGGCGGCGGGGGCTTGTGCCCCGTGAGTTTTCCAGGGGAATCTGCTGGCGACAGCTCCTAGCAGCTGCCTCTTGGGGGCCAAGGGGCCACGGAGCCACCAGCCACCGGGGCCTTCTCGCCTGTGATCTAGGCCACACCCCCCCTCCTCCGAGAACCCCCCATTCCTCACCACCTTGGTATCAACCTCCCCTCCCCTCAGCTTCCTTCCTGCCCCCACAAGCCCCTGTGCTCCTCCCCCGGGCAGCCCCCGGCTTTTCCTGCTCCGGCCCTGCCCCTGCCAGTGCTCCTGCCTGGAGTCCCTTACCCCCTGCACCCTGAGCCTGGCCGACCCCCGCCCAGCCTTCCAGACTCTGCCCAGGTGGCCTCTGCCCTGGCCCCTCCCGCCCAGCTATCCCAGCAGGCCCCCCTCCCGGTGCCGGCTGCACACCGCCCTGCTCCACCTCTGTGCCCGCAGTCTGAATGGGCGCCTGTCCCCTCTGGATGGCGAGTCCCAGGAGGGCAGGGACAGGTCTGGTCCATCTCTGCTGCCCCAGGCCCCGGAGGGCCCCCACCTGGCTGTGGAGTGCCCGGTGATGATGTAAGGACATGGGGGTGGGACGGGGTGGGAGGAGATGGGGCCCTGCTCCCTCCCTGCCTTCGTGTCCTCCATCGCAGCCTGGGCAGGGCCACGTGGTCATGGCCCGGGGAGGGGTCTATGAGCCCCTCTAAACAGGAAGTTTATCCCATGAAATCCCTACTCGATAGGAAGGCCAGTTTTTATAATATGACAACTAGCATCGCAGTGGACAAACCCTGCTTGTGACAGGACACTGCATATATGGCCGACTACGGAGCCGACCCGCCGTGGATGGTGGCAGCACCGCATGGCCACGGGGACCCTGACGTGGCAGCTGGGGACGCCAGCAGCTGGTGAAGCGTGGCCTCGAACCCCTGCCTGGGCACCGACGTGAGATCTGAGGGCTCCGGGCCCTTGCCCTTGCCCTGCTCTGAGTCCCGCACCAGGGGGGCAGGGAGGCCACGACCCTGCACCAGGGAGCTCTCAGCCAAGGAGTCCAGGGCCCCGAGTGTCCCCGGAGCAGCTGGGTTGGGGTTCTCGTGCAGCTGCTGGGGGCAGCCCCTCAGTCCCGCCAGGAGCTGGGCTGCGGGCTCAGGGCTGTCGGCGCTGCCCCGCGTGTTCTCAGGGAAGGGGTCCCCAGGTCCCGGCTGCCCCATCCGTCAGTCCTATGGTCTCCAAGGGTGAATAACGGCTACGTCAGCACCCTGATGTTCCCCACAAAGGCACGAGGCGGGCAGCAGCGTGGCAGGGCCGAGGGCAGGGGCTTGGCCCTGACGGGCTGGGGTCCCTGAACTGATCATGTCCAGTCCCCCCTCACCCCACCTCCCTCCTGGCCCCACTCAGGGTCCCTGAACCACCACGAGCCCCCCTATCTTCTACCCAAGCTGCCCCTAATCCCTGGCACAAGGGTACCCCATTCCAGCACCTGCCCCCATCTGCAGCCCCAGGCCCTGTGGCCTCCGGTGCTTGCCCACAGGCCGGGCTCAGGAGGCCCGGCCCCCGTCTCTGGTCCACTCGCTGCTGTCTCTCTAGACCTGTTGGCACAAGGGCTGGGCAGTTGGATGCCCAGCGCTGCTTTTTTTGGGGACCAGGGGCCCGACAGCGAGGTGTGGCTAGAGGGGGCTGCCGAACAGGAAATCGACAGGTGCCAGAGCGTGGGCCTCAGCTCCCCCCACCTTCCTGGACCCTCCTGGCACCCTGGGCAGGGGGAAGGGTCCGGGGTGCTGGAGCCCCCAGCTGAGCCTGGGCCTCTGAGGAGAGAGCCCGCAGCAGGGCCCAGCCTGCATCAAATCTTCCTCGTTCCATTTTCTCTCTGATTTAATTTTCCAGAGATTAGGGCCGTTCACCTTGGCTGCGGAGAGGAGCCTCGCCTGCGTGCCCGTTTCACTCACAGGGCTGGGCGGTTGGTTAGTTCTCAGGCTGGTTCTGCCAGCCTCCCCTCGCCCCCTCCCAGAACGGCCGCCTGCCGGCCCTCAGCATCGCCCTGGCCCTGCCCCAGGCCCGGTTCGGACCCACCCCACCGCCAGCTTATCTAACTGCACGCCCGTTGCCAGCGGCCTCACCTCCGAGTCTGGGCTGAGTGCTAGGAACGGAGCTGTGGGGTGTGGCCTGAAGCAGGGGCTGTGGGCCGCGGCTCAGGCCAGAGCTCTGCTGTGGCCCTCAGTGTCCCGACTGCCGACGGGGCCTGATCTGAAGGGTCCTCCTCAGGGGTAGTCGGATCCGTGACGTCCAGTGTATGAAGCACCTGCCCAGGTGGCCGGAGCCTCCACTCGGGGAACAGGCTGTTCCTGTGGCCCCCACGGTCCCTCTGCCCCTTTCCCCTCCTCGCCCTCCTTTCCTGTCCTCCCCGCCCCCCTTCCTCTGCCTGGGCAGGTGGGTGCTGCTGGCTTTCGGGGCTTTGCCTCTCCGTGTGGTTGGGGCCCGTTCGGGTCACTGGGACCTTGTTTTGGGGTGGCTGTTGTGTCCCGGGCGCCCCTCTCCCGGCCAGGACTGTTGAAGGCTGTGGGGACCACGCTGGCTCCATCCGCCGTGAGCGTCCAGGTTCCCATCCAAGGCCACGTGCCTCCAGGTGTCCTCCAGGCTCACCTCCCTGTATGCAAAGGCGCCCGGAAGCAGGCGGCTGGGAGAGGGTCTGGTGCCCCTGAAGCCTGGGCGCCCCCCAGGCTGCCAGACAAGCTGCTTCACAATTACTGGAGCTGAGACGGGGGGTGGGGGCTGGGCCAGCATGAGTCGGGTTAGGAGATGAGGGGAGAGACGGAGGGACAGGGCTCAATGGCTGCTGCGGGGTGGTCTCAGGGGAGGAGGACGCCCAGGTGAGTGGTGGCCGCAGACTCAGTCTGGGATGAGGGAGCAGGGACTCCTGGGAGTGGGAAGGTCCCGCTGCCTCCTGAATTCTCCCTCCGGGCCTCGGCCCCTGTGCCACTGCCTCTGCCCTCCCCGTGTGCCCACCTGGTTCCAGACCGCCTGTCCCCTGGTCTGCTGCCCTGTCCCCTGCCATTCGTCACCTCCTCTGTGGGATGACGCCCTGTCCTTCCCTCCCCATCATGGCTGCGGAGCGACAGCCACCTGTAGGCCTGCACCGTCTCTCCGGGTCCAGCGGCCTGTGCAGGTGGGGGACGTGCAGGCTGCGCTGCTGGGCCGTGGGGTTTTTCCAGCGAGCTCGCGGCCAAGGACACCCGCAGGCATGCGATCTCGCTGCGGCTGCTGAGCCCTGCACCCGGTGCACCCTGGCCTGTCTGTTCTGAGCTGGCTCCGGGGCCAGGGCATGAGGCTGGGGCGCAAGGGAGTCCACGCTGAGCTCTCCCGGGCTTCCTGCTGGGCCCGCGGGGGGGACAGCACCTCCCGGGCTGTGTCTCCAGGGTCTTCCAAGACACAGGGCTCAGCTCAGGGCCCACCCAGGGGACAGGGCGATGGGGCAGGGGCAGGAGAGTGTTAGCGAGAGGTTTGAGGCACCGGGGGTAGGAGGAAGGGGGTCTGGTGCACCCCAGGGGCGCGTTTGGGATTGGGAGGCAGGCTTGGCTGGTGGCTGGACCAGGCCCTGCAGTTCTAGGATTGTGCCCTCACCTCCCCAGCAATTCCCGGCTCCCGTCCCCACCCTTGCCCCTGGGAGGAGTTAGATGGGGGCGGGGGTTGAGGTGACGGGGAGCAGAGGCAGCATCAGCCGAGGGGCAACAGGAGGAACCGCCGGGGCTGGGGACCCAGAGGCCGCAGGTGCACGTAGGAGGCACCATGGAGAAGCAGGGGGGCCTTGGGTAGAGTGGACAGGAAGAAAGCCTGGCAGATGCAGCCCAGCCTCCAGGGGTAGCTGAGCTGCAGGCCAGGTGGAGGCGTCAGGCCCGGGTCTGGCGGGCCCCAGAGCTCTGCTCTGGAACCTGGAACTGGGCATAGGCCTTGGCCAAGGGGCCACGCACACAGGCCCGGTGCTGGGGAGAGAGCAGGAGGGGGCTGTGGCGCCCCTGTGTCTGGGCTCCCCTGTTGTCACCTCCAGGACTCAGGCTGAGGTGTCGGAGACAAGGACAAGATGGCTGGGGAGGGACTGCCCGGCGATGACAGGGAAGAGGGGGGCCGGGGGGGGGCAGACCCCAGGAGACCGAGGCTGTCAGCCCAGGAGTGGAGCCGATGGCTTCGGATCCTCCGAGGGCAGATCTAGCCGGAGAGGGTGGAGCGGGAAGGGGGCCGGTTCCTCCTGCAGAATCCTGGTGCTGTTGACAGCAGCGGCGACCACTGTGCAGGCCCCTGCATCTGGCTGCCTGTGGAGCGGGGCTGCTGGCCTCTCGCTCAGCAGATCGGACAGAGGCCCAGAGAGGGGGCGCCTCTCCGCAGGTCCCCAATCTTTCCAGCCCGCGTGCCATCTGCTGGGCGGTGGGGTGTGACCCTGGCACCTGGAGACCCGCTCTCGCTCTCGTGGCGGCTCCCTAGCCCCGGCCCGGCCGCCGTGCGGGCTGCTGGGACACCGGGGCCCGCGGGGAGGGTCCTGCACTGCCCCCACGGGTTGCCAGCAGGTCGAGGCTCAGCCTCAGGTCTGGGCTGCGCGGCTCTGGGCGCCCCGATAGAGGCACCTGGGAATGACCTTGACAGGGGCATCAGGTAGGAGAGCGGCATCCATGCCCTGAGCAGCCGGGGCGGCTGCGCCCCCTGCTGGCTGTGTGGCTGAGATGGGGGTCCAGCCCAGCCAGGCGCAGTGTCGGGAAAGGTGTGCGTTTGGTTCCTGAGACCTGGGTGGGGGAGGGGGGTGGGAGCAGGGGGACCTGGCGCACCGCTCACAGGCGTGTGTCCTTGGTCCGCCCTCGCCTGTTTCTGAGCCTGTTCCCCCAGCCGTGGGCTCTGGGCCCCGGGCTCCCTGCATTTCCCAGGGGCTCCCAGGCCCTGACCCCTCCTTGACCTCTGTCTCCACGGGGGACCTCTGTCCCCGAGCAGCCGGGCCTCGTGTCCCCTGGAACTCCGCAGCTCCTGGCTTTATCCCGCCCCGCAAGTCGAAAGTCGCCACTGCTCTGTGGGAAGGAGCAACTTCACCACAAATTATTTTGTTCTAAGAGAAGGACAAAGAGAAAAGAGCAGCCGGAGGGACAGGGCGGGGGAGGGGAGTGCGAGCCGCTTTGTGCGAGCGTTAACCCTTGGGCTGCCGGGCGCTGGGCAGGCAGGGGCTCTGGAGGCGCCCAGTCCCCCCTCCGCCCCCGTCAGATGCCCGGAGCCTTATCTCCCCTCCCCTCTGTCCCTCCACCGACCTTATCTCTCCTGCCTGCCTGTCTCTCATCGCCGCCTCTCCGCCTCCTGCCTCCTCCGCCTCACCCCTGGGTCTCTCACCCCCTCCTCTGCACAGCCTGTGGGGGGAGCTCAGCTCGGTCACGGTCACGGTGACTCGGAGCTGCCGGGGTCACCTGGATGGACACCTGCACCCAGTCAGGCCCCGGCGTTTGCAGGGGTGTCCAGTGCACACACATGTGCACACCCCCCCCCAAGCCTCCAGCCACGAACAGAAATGCCCACGGATCTGCTTCTCCGACTCTGTGCGAGCCCCCAGGCTCTGTTCCTCCCCCCTCTCCCCTCCGCACCCCAGTACCCAGCATGGCACGGGCGGATGTGTGCTGAGCCATAACACGCTCACTCACGCAGATGCGGACTGTCAGAGTTACACGCCCATGTGCACGCCCCCCCAAGGGGGAAGGAGGGGCAGACTCGCTCCCCCCTGTGCCTCTTCCCTGGTTCCTGCCCCCACTCTCTGTGCCCTGAATGACAGAGGATCCCCTGGGGGCACCCAGAGCTCCCGCTACAATTTCTGCAAATGCCCTGGGGCAGCACCAGCAAAAAGGGGTACAGCTGCCTGAGCCCGTGCGGAGGGGTGGCTGTGTGCGATGCCTGTGGGGATGTGCAGGTGTGTGTACACGTGTGAGCATGTGGGCATCTTGTGTTGGTGTGTGGTGTGCTATGTGTGCTTATGTGCTCCTCCCCGCATCCTTCCCCCTCGCAGCTCTCAGCCAGGGGGGGGGGGTGCTGCTCATGGCCCCTGGGGGGGAACCCTGAGTTCCAGAGGGGGCGGCGACAGCCACAACCAGTGCCAGCTGCGGAGCTGGTGACTGTGTCCTTCCTCCAAGTCCAAGAGCGCCCTGGGCCCCCCTCCCAGACCCCTGCGCTCTGTCTCCGTGACCAGAGCCGGGGGCGGGGGCTGGGCGGGCATGGGACTGTGGGACCGCCTGGCCTCACCGGCTCTGCTTCCTTCCAGATCTACAGGGACAACCGGAATCTGTTCGCGGTGCAGGAGAACGAGCCCCAGAAGCTGGTGGAGAAGGTGGCTGGCGACATCGAGGGCCTGCTGGCCAGGAAGGTGCAGGCCCTGAAGGTAGGCGTGAGCGTCGGGAGGGCGGGCGGACCTGTCCTCGCCTCCTGAGAACCTGCGTCCCTCCTGGCGCCCTGAATGCAGGCCGGCCGCCACGGGCAGGGCTGTGGCCGCGGGGACGTGGCAGCTGCAGCAGGCGCGGGGCGGTGTGATCTGGGGAAGGCTGCACACGAGGTGACCTGGGGCCTGGGCGGCCCTGTGTGGGTGTGATGGTGGGGCCCAGGCCGAGTCCGCCTCTCCCTCCCTCTGCTGTGTCGTAAGTGTCCCTGGGCGAGCACCTGCCAGGATCGTGACCTGCCTGTGACTGGGGCTGGGCTGCTGGCTCTGATGGGGAGGGAGCGTGAAAGCCCAGGAGAAAGCTGTGGCCACGTGACGCCAGGCGTCAGGGCCTCTGCTTGCCCACGGCTTTGACGGGGCCTCGGTCTCCCCTCTAGACTCAGAGCGGCCGGGTTGGGCCTCTCGGCTCCGAGCACAGCGGTTCTGTGAGGTGAGAGCCGGCTGGGCCCCCCTGCCCCCGACCCGCTGTCCAGAGCTGGCCGAGCCCAGGGCAGCAGCTGGGAGGGGCTTCTGGAGCTGCAGGTCACACAGTAAATGAGGGAGGCATCCAAGCGGCCCCCAGATCAGAGGCACAACTGCAGCCGCCCCGGCCTGTCCAATAAGGAGGAGGGAAGTACAGCCCTGGCTGGTGTGCTCAGTGGTTAGAGCGTTTGGCCTGAGCACTGAAGGGTCATGGGTTCAATTCCTGGTTAAGGGCACCCACATACCTGGTCTGAGCCACATGTGGGAAGCAGCCAATCTATGTGTCTCTCTCACATCGATGTTTCTCTCTCTCTCACTCTCCCTCCCTTCCACTCTCTCTAAAAAATCAATGGGAAAAATATCCTCGGGTGAGGAGTGACAACAAAAAAGGGGAGGGGAGTAGTACCGACACCGAGACAATGGGCACGAACTTGGAAGCATTAAACCAGCGGTTCTCAACCTGTGGGTCGCGACCCCTTTGGCAGTCGAACGACCCTTTCACAGGGGTCGCCTAAGACCATCCTGCATCTCAGATATTTACATGACGATTCATAACAGTAGCAACATGACAGTTATGGAGTAGCAACGAAAGTAATGTTATGGTTGGGTCACAACATGAGGAACTGTATTTAAAGGGCCAGAAGGTTGAGAACCGCTGCATGATTAAACTAAGTGAGAGAAGCCAGTCGCGAAAGACCACCTGGCGTGCGATCCCCTTTCTGTGAAACGCCTGGAACAGGGAATCCGTGGACTCAGAGAGCTCATCAGTGGTTGCCTGGGGCTGGAAGGGCGGGGACGGGGGTGTCTGCTAGTGGGCCCAGGTTTCTTTTGGGGGTGATGGAAATGTTCTAACCTCAGTGTGGTCGTGGTCGCAGCTCTCTGAATATGCTAGAAAACCACTTGTGTTGTTTGTGGGCGAATTGTATGGTCTGTGAAGTACATATCAATAAAGCTCTTTAAACAAACACACTCAGTGAGCCAGCCCACGCGAGCCGTGCCCAGGCTCGGGCCAGGGTCCTGGCGGGGCCAAGTTCAGGGCTGCCACCCAGCCTGAACCCCATCACATCCCGCCCCAGGCGAGAGCCAGGACCCCTCCTCCCCCAGGAGCTGGGTCCCCTGCCTGCTCCTATGTGACCTGGATCATGGACTAGGGGGAGCCCCCCACCCACTGTGCACCCACAGGCCCGGCCCCGAGAGGCAGGCCAGGGCTCAGTACCCTTTCCTCTCCCTCCGCAGCCCAGCCCGCGGCCTGTGCAAGTGGCACTAAATGCAGGTGACTCTCAGTGGGGCGACGACAGGAAAAGACACTCAGTGGTGGGCCGAGTGTCACTGGTCCTCCTCACAGCAACCCCGTGAGGGACGCCCACTTCCCAGAGCGGACCCTGAAACTCGGAGGTGCCGTGCACCGGGTCAGGGTGTGGCAGAGCCAGGGCTTGAACCCAGGTCACTAGGACCCCGAGCCAGGCCCTCCACTGCCCACATTCTCCCCGAGATGAGCAGGGAGCCCCCAGCCCTCCCTTCCCAGCCCTCTCCCGGCAGGCGACGTCCCCGCAGCGCCCCCTGGCGGCTGCCCGTGTCCCAGAGGAAGGGGAGGGCCGCCCTCCTCCCTCCTGGGTCTTCCTTGTTCAAGATGCGCTTCGGCCTTAATGATGTTTACACTTGCTTTTCACCAAGGCCTGGCCCTTTTCGCCTTTCCCATGTTTGTTTGCGGCCCGAGTGCACGCGGAGGGAGGGGTGTGGGGGTCTGGGCCCCGCAGCCCCACCTCATTGTTCCTCTCTCCCTGGGCCCCATCCAGTCGTCCATCCGTCCGTTGTCAATCCTCTTGCCCTGGTCTGGAATGTTCATGTGGGTCCTGCAGGACAGGAGGTCGTTGTCTCAGCTAATCAGGGACAATCAGCGTTGGTAACGAGCATCTCCAAGCTGCACAGGTGGTTTATGGGCCACGAGTCGGGCGGGAGGCGGCGGTCAGGGCTTTGCCGCACGGGCAGCCGGCAGCCCCGGGTCTGGGAGACCTGCTGGGGCCTCGGCTTCGGAGACACGAGGGGTCCTCGCTAGGAACCCCTGCCTCCGGGAGATGGGGCCTTTGAGCCCGGGCCCGACTGTTGAGTCCCAGGAGGGGAGAGAGATGCCTGCCTCTTACAGCAGATTGGGAACGGAGTTGGACCCCACAGGACTCTCCTCTCCTCCCAGCTGGGGCCTTGGCACCCAGCCCCTCTTTCAGGAAGGTCATCGCTTCATGGTTGTAGTCCTTCCTCCGTTCACTGATGGCCTCCTGTGTGCCGGCCGGCGCTGGGCGCCCTGGTGGAGCTCTCATTCCAGGCCCGGCCCTGGCCTTAGTTTTCCCCTCTGTAAAATGGGGACATGAGACCATCCCTGCCCCGTGCTTCTGGTCCCACAGCTCCAGGAGCCATCATTTCTAAAGGCCACGGTGAGAACAGTGTCCTGAAGGTTGTGCCGCCTTTGGCACCATCCCTGGCACCTCTGCTGCGTGGATGGGATCAGAGGAGAGGCCGTGGGAGAGGCACTGACGTGGATAAGGTGAGGAGTGACCCCAGTGCGGGGCATTCCAGCCTCCTGTGGAGGCCGAGGCCAAGGTCGTGCGGCCCAGTGGGCTTGGTTCGTGGAGAAGGGGACGCCCAGGGCCAGAGCAGGTCTGGGGGACATCGGTGGCGGTGAGAAGTCTGCTCTCGAGGGGGGGCTTTCTTTCACCTCCAGCCTCAGACAAGCCAGAGGCGGTGGAGAGGCCTGGAGACCTCGGCCTTAAGCTCTGCCCTTCCTCCCACGCCCACGTCCCACCTCAGCTCTGCCCGTCGCCCCGGGCCAGGACCTTCCCGAGGCTGTGCCTTTGTACCTTGGCCTCCACGCAGCGTTTGGGACCCGGCTGGCACGCTGGAGCCTCTGAGGAGCTTTTAAACCCAGATGCCCAGGCCCCAGCCCAACCCGCTACATCAGACTCTGTGGGGTGGGGCTGGGCCTCGGTATGTTTCACGTCTGCAGATGGTTCTGTGTAGATTCAGAGCCTGGGACGTTCCCCCGAAATGGCAGAATTAATTCCTCCCCGTGATTGCCGGCCTCCGTCGGCGTGCCTGCCACGTGCCCGGCGTGAGATGAGCTGGAACATGCCAGATCGCCCCTCACCCTCCCTACCAGCCAAGAGCTACTCCTCTTCTTCCCATTTTACATCTGAGGAAACTGGGCCCCAGACTGTTAAGCCATTGGCCCAGGTCTCCCAGCACAGCAGGCGTTAGCCAGGCAGCTGGGCTCCTGCCCCCGCCCGCTCCCCTCCCCCCTTCTCTGCCCTCCTCGGTGCTGCCACCAGTGGCCACATGGCATTTGCTGTCCACAGGGAGGTGGGGCTCTGGTCTCTCCTGTGATGACCCTGTGACCTTGGGCCCGTCCCTGCCCCCGCAGTTCCTTCCTTGGTCTCCCAGCTCCAGGAACCATCAATGGAGACAAGACACTGAGCTCCCCCTCCCTGCGCACCCCCACAAGGCCCCGGTGGACGGGACACGGGGTGCTGCTGCGGCCCTGGTACTGGGGGCGCCAGTGGGCAGTGTTCCCACCGTCAGCGGCCTCTCTGGGGAGCGAGCATCATTTAAAGAGTAAAATTAAAAACCCTTCCGCACGCAGCCGCCCTGCTTTTGCCGCTAATGGCCACTTAACCCAATTAAACGGATGCTCTGTTGGCAGCGTGACCGGGTCTGTTCAGGAACTGGCTCTGGGCTGGGTGCTCAGAGGAGCGGGAGTGAGCCAGGGGCCAGGGCTCGGGGGGCGGGCGGTGCCCGTCAGGAAGGAGAAGTCTGCCCGCCCCCCACCCCCTCGCTGCTCTCTCTCAGGCTTCGCCTCCCAGGTGTCTGTGTTGGTACCGCTGGCACTGGAGCAGGTACGTCCGTGTGCGGCTGCTCGGTGCCGGTGCCGTGTAGGACGTAGACAGCACCCCACTGGGTGCCAGCAGTGTGCCACGCCCCCGGGTGTAACAGCCAAAAATGTCTCCAGATGTGGCCAGATGTCCCTGCGGGCGATGGCCCCCTGGCTGAGAGCCACTGGTCTGATGGACGGAGAGGGGCTGACGGGCTGGGGCGGCCCCAGCGGGAGGACGGTCCCTTCAGTCCCAGGGGCAATGGTGAGCTCAGGGCTGCCTGGAGGCGGCGGCAAGGATTTGGGGGGAAAGCTGGGCATTGAGGCAGCTGGCGGGCACCGATGCCTTCGTGATGGGGGTTGGACAAGCAGATCGAGAGGACAAGAGCCATGGTGTCACCCAGCAGGAGCCTCTTAAACGTTACGGTTACACCGAGGCTGCGGCCCTGCGTTCTCGCTCTGAGAGGCACAGCGACAGTGGACGGTCGGGCAGGGGATTCTGCGGCCACGCCAGCTGCCTCCGCCCACCCACCTCCGGGCAATTAAAAGGTGTGTCTGTGGGGCTGGCAGTGGCTGCTGCCGCCCTCCATTCTGAACATTAAGAGATCTTGACCTTCCACTTTCCCGCTCGAGACAGGAGGCGCGCACGTGGGGCCAATTAGGCACTTGTGTGGGCGCGAGGGCCGGCAGCCTGCTCTCCCTGATTGCGGCGTTTCGGCTAATTGTCTCCCCTCACCCAAACAGTGCTGCTCCTGGCGAGGTGCCACTGCCAGGGACGGGGAGGGGGAGCGGGAATTAGTGAGGGGGCCCTGTGAGTGCCTGTGGTGGGGAGCCCTGGGGACCACCCCGCAGGGAGAGGCCAGCAAGTGAGTGAGGAGGGACTTGGGGGCCGGGGGTGAGCGCTCAGGAGAGACCCCAGCACGAGGTGCTAGAGCGACCCCCCAGATCGGGGTCGGAGGGAGCTAGCTCCTTGGAGGAGGTGGCCGCATGCGTGCAGAAGGGAGGGGAACTGCTGTCCACTCCCCACACACCCGAGGGTCCTGGGCATCATGTGAGCCGTGGGCAGACATGCTGCTCCCAGCCACTGGGGACTGAGTGTGGGACAGCCTCCCAGGGGGCAAGAGCCCAGGGACCCCTGGAAGGCCTCCAGGCTGAGCTGGCAGGGCAGGGAGCTGGGTCCTGGGAAGGAAGAGGGAGGCAGGGCAGGTGGGTGTGTTGTGTTTAGGGGCGTGGTGTGTGGGCGTGGTTAGGGGGGGTCCAGGTATGTGGGCGTGGTTAGGGGGGCCCAGGTGTGTGGGCGTGGTTAGTGGGGGCCCAGGTGTGTGGGCGTGGTTGGTGGGGGCCCAGGTGTGTGGGCGTGGTTGGTGGGGGCCCAGGTGTGTGGGCGTGGCTAGGACGCCGGGTGTGGTGTGAAGTGTGGCTAGGGCAGGGGGTGGGCCGAAAGATCCTCAGAAGAAACACGTGATCCCCTCCTCCTCCCCCACCTGCCTGAGCTAGTGGTGCTCAGCAGGGCCTGGGTCTGGGGGCCTGGGGAAAGGTGGGGCTGTGGGTCGGGGCTGGGTCTCTCCTGGCTCCTCCTCGCAGGTGCGGGGCCGCAGGAGGGGTCAGAGGCGCTGTGGTGGCTCCTGAGCTCCCACCGGCCAAAGGAAGGTCTAGGGGCCTAGAGCCCAATGTCTGTGAGGCCCACAGAGCCTGGGGGTCAGCCCCCCACCCCCACCCTGCTGAGATCTCCCCAGTGGCTGAAGGTCAGGGAAAGGGTCAGGGGGAAGCTCAGCACCCTGTTGCCCTGACAGCATGGCCCGCCTCGTGGGGGACGGACACCGGGCTGAAGTGCCCCAGGCCCAGGTCTCACCCCCAGAGGGGCCTCTGAGCCTGCTGCCCGTGGTTCTGCTCAGGATGCCAGGTGCCTGCCCTGGCAGTGCCCTCAGTCCCAGCAAACCTCTCCACCGCCCGCCTGCCCTCGTGTGGAGCCAGTCTGCACGCGCTGGGAGGCACAGTCTCACTTTACATGAGGAAACAGGCTCGGACGAGGCCGCCCAGCCCCTCCCAGATCGCCCAGGAATCCGGAGGAAGCGGAGCCTGCCGGCTGGGACAGAGGAAGCCAGGGTGGCGTCTGCCAGGAGAGGGCAGCGCACCCGTGAGGCCCCAGGGCAGGACCTCGGGAAGCCACTGGGGACCCTGGAGAGGGTGGCGGGTCGAAGGGGGCGACACAGGCAGCTGGGAGCCATGGGCCTGCGCCCCGGCCGCCGTGGGAGGGGGAATCTAGGACATGGGCGAGGGGATCAGCCCAATGGAGACGCGAACGCTGAGCCCGGAGGAGGCGGAGGAGACGCTGGACTCCACTCCCCAGAGAAGCAGGCACCGAGGGAGGCTGTCTCCTTCCCGGGGTCCTCCCGGCAGTGGGGGCAGGTGCTGGGAGGCCGAGGAAAAGGGCCTGCAGGTGCCACAGGGACAGACCAGCCTAATTTAGGATCAGAGAAGTGAGAAATTTAATTGAATCTTAATAGTGTCTGGCCCTTTGTTCCGAAATCCTCGTGCGTGAGGGCTGGGGGAGGGGGGTGTATCTAAGGTAGGGCCAGCAGGTGGCCCGGCTAGTCCTGTCCTCCAGGACCCAGACGTCAAGGAGACAGGCTGACCAGCCATGGGGTCCCACTGCGCAGAGCAGGTGACACGGGAGGGGCGAGTCCAAGGAGCCGGCCTGGAGGAGGTGGGAGAGCTAGCCTGGAAGGCGGGGGGAATTTCCGAAGGTGGCAAAGGGAGAGAAGGAAGGCACCAAGCCTGAGCCTAGAGCGAGGGTGAGCGGAAGTGACTCGAATGCTGTGGGCTGTGGAGGGGCCCCCGGCAGGTGCCGCCTGTAGGTCCCTGTGTCCCCCGCGTGGGAGAGGGATGCAGAGCGGACAGAGGCCGGGGGCAGGGCTCACCACCTGCGTTCTGGGGAGGCAGCTGCATACCCCCATGCAGGCAGCCCCGGGCAGCCAGTCACCCTTCTCACCCCATTTCTGTGGCTTAGAATACACAGCAGGCAAGGCCTCCACTGTCGCTACGGGCACTCGGGGAGCAGCGAGCCCCCGGGGCCGGCGGGAGGGCACAGGGCATGCACCCAGCCTTGGGCGGGGCGGCTGGGCGATGGGAAGAGCCCACAGCTGAGGGCCGGCCAGCCCCGGGCTCGACGCTCACCCAGACGGCCCCGAGTTTCCTGGAGGAGTGGGCCTGGCTCATCACGGGTACCAGGGGCCGCAGGGGCCTGTCCTGCCCTCAGACTGTCTCCTGGCGCCGAGCACCTGGCACGTAAGCCCTGTACCCGGTGAGCAGGTGCAGGGAGCGGGGACAGATGCGGGGGGGGGGCCTGCCGCCGGGGAGTGCAGTCCGCTCAAAGCAACAGGGACGGGACCCACGCCACATGTGGAGGCAGGGTGGGAGCCGTGGACAGTGACCAGGCTGGGGGGGGGGGGTGAGATCTATCCAGGGAGAGGAGAGTGAGCGAGGGAGAGGGCCCAAGGCATGTCAGCCTGTGTGTCTGCCTGCACATGCGTGTCTGCCTGCATGCCTGCGCAGGCGTGTGGTGATGGAGGGGCTTGTCTGCTGGCCTGGCTCTGCGACGCTGTTCCTTGGAGTCTGACATCTCGCCTGTGACCACAGTCCTCCCGGTCATGACCTTGTGCTGCCCCCAAAGAACCTCTGGCCATGCATGAGTGGCCTCCGAGAGGAGCACCGTGGCACGGGGTGCCCGGGACCAGGCTCAAGGGAAGAAGATGCCAAGAACTGGGGGCTCACCCACTGCTATTCCGCACCCTCGCTCTGCCCTGGGCCTCAGGTTCCCTTCCTGTGCAGTAGGGACAAGCATAGCCTCACAGATCTGTCATCAGAGCTTAGCCCAGGCCTGGGAGACCCCGACTCAGGACGGGATGCTCGTGGGGTATCACCGGGGACGGGCCCCGTGGACGAGATGAGCCCCCAACCCCCACCCAGCGTGTGGGCCAACCCGGGGCTCCTAGGACCTCAGGCCAGCCCGCCCCCCCTGGAGGCCTTGCCGGGGGCCGTGCCCAGCTCCCACCTCTGCGGGCCCCGCTGTCCGCGCCGGGCGCTTCCTGCGTCTGGCACAGGCGCAGATCGCGACAGCTGGCCAAGGCCCTTTGTGCAGCCCTCGTAGTGTGTAGCTCAGTCTGTGCGGAGATGAACGCAGCGTGTTTGCTGTGTCACACCAGCTGGAAGCTCAGTTTT
>NW_005872614.1:0-7446 GCF_000147115.1 Myotis lucifugus | reverse complement strand
CCACCCCCAGGCAGGCTTGTGCGGGAAGCAAACAATCAATGTTTCTCTCTCTCTCTCTCTCTCTCTCTCTCTCTCTCTCTTTCTCTTTCTACCACCCCCCCTCCACTCTAAAAATCAATGGGAAAAAATCCTCGGGTGAGGATTAACAAGAAAATTAAAATTAAAGCAGAGGCAGAAGGCCAGGTGTGGTCTCAGCGCAGCACTGATACATGAGCGCGGCCTCGCCTGGCGAAGTCCTTTCTCCGAGTCTCAGTTTCTCTGTCTGTAAAGTGGGGCCATGAGCATCCGCCTGGTGGGAGTGCCGGGTTGCCGAGAGGTCGTCCTCCCTGAGACTCGGCCGCTCGTAGACACGCACGTGCCGGGTAATCGCTGTTGCGAGGCGGGGCTTGGGAAGGTCCCTGGCACGGACCTCACTTTGGGGTTTCATGGGAACGGACCCCAGGGACCGGGACGCGCGGAGGCTGAGGCTGGAGGGAAGGAATGTGCCTCCCAGAAGGAGCGTGGCCTTTTCCCAGCACCATGTGCACGCCTCGGCCTCCTCCATCGAATATTCTCCTGCTAATCTCATCTCCCTGTGTGACTGCCATGCAATTAGCTCATTTTGCAAAATACTGCATCTGTCATATTCCCCCTCGATTTTTCCTTTTCCTAGGAAAGGGTGGGAGGGGTGGAGCGGAGGGAGATTTCTGGGCATGAGACCACCTCAGGGGTCTGCTCTGGCCCCACCCCCGGCACACGGGGCCTCCCCGTGACCGACACATGCACACATCCCAGCCCAGGGTCTCCTGAGCAGGGCGCGGTCGGGGGGCAGGGCCTGAGGGTGGCCGGAGGAGAGATGGTGCCAACCTGCCCCAGCCCTGCCCCGGGAGCACCTCTGCCCACCTGCGCATACCCCGGGACTTAGGCCCAAGCTGGGCTCAGACTAGTGAGCCGGTCAGTGGCATTGCCCCTGGGGTGCATGCGCATGGTCGGCAGGCTGGGGTGAGCAGGCAGGGTGCGGGTGGCCTCTGCTCGGCCCAGGTGGCCGTGCATGATGGGCCGAGCCTGTAGCCAGGTGTGCAGCGAACACCTGGACAATGGGAACCCCAACGGCCTTCATTGTATCTGCCAACGGACAGGTCTCATAGTGGGTGGGCTGCCCTCCCACCACCCACCTCACACAGGGCCTGGTCCAGCAGTAAGGGGGACCGTGGACTGTGGACAGGGCTCATGTGGAGCCCCCCAATGGGTCACATGTGGCCCTGGCCTTGACCCTGACCAAGCACAACAGCTGCAGCCACAGGGCCCCGGACCTCCTCCTCCTCCCTGGGAGCAGGAGGTGGGGCCGGGCAGAGGGAGCAGCCGCGGGAGCCACGCCGCTGAGCACCCCGCTCCCCTCCCACCCATTGCCCGGATGGGAAAGTAGAGGCTGCCAGGCCCCATCTGCATGGAGAGCCGTCAGAGGCTCAGACCTGCAGCCGTGGCCCCTGGAGCTGGAGGGGTGGGGCTCAGAGCCTTCAGCAGTGCGCCCTTCTCTCCCAGCCCCCCTCACGGCCTCCCTGTCTCCCCGCCTTCTCTTGCTTCACCTCCCTTGAGACGTGAATTCTCTCAGACTTTGAATTAAAAACGCTCTCCTTTCTCCCCCTGAGGTCTGCTTCCCGGTGACTTTCCTTAGAAGGAGCGGGGGGAGGAGGGGCCAGCGGGCAGGAGTGGAGGTCAGGCCTACCTGGGTCTCCTTTGGGGGCCCAGAGGAAGCAGGGCCTGGCTGCCCCCTGCGCCGTCTGGAGCCGTCACCTCCGTGGTTTCCAGGCTCATGCGGGGGGGGGGGGGGGGTCGGGGGGACACCATTTCTGAGGGCCCCGCCCCGGCTGTCGCCCCCAGCTTTGAGGAACGGCGCCAGCTCTCTGTGCGCAGGGTCTCCCAGTCCCGCAGAACCACTCACAGGGGCCACAGCACGTGCCCCTCCCCAGGTAGGAGGGCCCCGTGTTCCTGGGGGGGGGGGGGGCTGTCAGCTGCCGCAGCCTCGGGGTCACCTGCAGCCGCCCGTCTCAGGCTGGGGAGGTGTCCCTCAGGGTCGCTTATCAGGGGAGATGCAGCCCAGGCTGTGTCGTGGGCCTCAAGGTCACCTCTGGGTCACAGTGCCTCTCACATGTAAAGGGTGTCCCAAAATTCACGCAAGATTTGACTTTTGCGTGAGCATTAACAACAACAACAACAAAAAATAAAAGCCTAATTTTACTTGGTTTATTGAATCAGATTCTAATATCTGTTGCCCTTTGATTTCAATCCCTTCAATTTGATAAGCGTTACCAAGTACCAATGATGGCCCAGGAGCAGGGACAATGAAGACCAATGAAGACCACGGCTTTGCGTCTGTGCCAGCAAAGCCGTAGAGGCCATTGACCCGATGTGCTATTCCATACATAACCCTATACTGGATACTTTATGAATCCATAAAAAATTTACAATTTTTAATTATAAACCTGTGTTTTCTATCAAAATTACCTCTTGCGTGAATTTTGGGACACCCTTTAGGATTCCCAGCTCGGCTCAGGGACACCAGGTCAGGTGCTGGCTCCTGAGGTCCAGTCCCAGGGACACCGCGCCTCCTGCAGCCCAGGGTCGGAATTGCAGACCGAGGGGCGGCTTTGGGGGAAGAGCCAGCGTGGCAGGGTTCCCTCATTTCATTGAGCCTCAGTTTACCACCAAGAAGGGCACCGTGATTCCCGGGCTGCTGACCACACTAGTCGTCAGGAAGATGGGAGCGCCGACTCCCCGATGGGAGCTCCTCCGAGGACCCTCTGCTGGGGGCACAGAGGGCACCCCACTAGCACAGCAGCAGCAGGGCGGATGGCTGCCTTCCCCTCTTCCTCCGCCGCCACCCGTCACTTACCAAGTCTCTTCATTTCTAAGTAAAGTGATTTGTTAATTTGAGTGACTGATCGCCACTCGGCCGAGCCTCTCGCAGGCCCCGGAACAGCTTGTGGGCTCCGGGAGCCCCGCGCCCGCAGCCTGGCGCTGACTGGAAGGGGTTGTTTTCGATTTAAATGTGAATTGAATGAGGAGAAAAATGTTTCTCTTGGCAATTCCATAGGAGCTCGCTCTTCTGACAGATGTTGGCGTTTATTACCCCATCGGGCCGGCGTTGCGTGGAGCAGAATTGCTAATTATTTCCGAGGCCCGGCCGCAGCGAGGAGGGGAGGGTGGTGGCGGCGCGCCTTCGGGCAGCATCTGCCGACAGAAGGGCGCGGGGACCAGGGGCCAGCCCGCTGCACCCCCCTCCCAGGGTCGGGGGCATTTGGGTTTTGCTGGGTGGAGTGGCCTGGAGGGGGCAGGGGGCCTGCTCTTGCTTGCACAGCCTTGACCTTGAGTGAGGACTCTGGAAGGTCACCTGGGGTCTTGGGTGCTGGTCATGGCCTGGGAGTGGTGGCAGGAAAAAGGCTCCACAGGCCGGTGTCCTGGCTGGGTGAGGACCAGCCCCAGGCGGGGGCGCGCTGGCTCGGCCCGTGGCTGCGTGGCTTCCCAACCGTGGGCTCTGCGGGCGTGTGGGGGGTTGACGTGACCTTGTGCTGTGTTTGTGGGTCTACCTGGTGTGACTGCCCGTGTCTACAGTGAGAACTGCTCGGGCCTTCGGGGTACGGCTCTGATTCCAGTCTGTCCTGGGCCTCAGAAGGGGGGGGCAAGGCTGTCCAGTGCACACGGCCTCGTGGGGGTCTCCCAAGTTTCAAAGGGCCCCGTGGAGAATGGACTGTGGAGTGGGTTCCCTGGTGGGCGTGTGGCCCTGGCAGCCAGACCCCTGTCCTTCGGTCCATCCGGCTCAGGGCCTTCGCCTCACCTGGGGCGCCTCCGAGCCCCGGCAGGGAGCCCAGCATCCCTTGAGGACGGGGCGAAGGCCTCCAACCCACACAGCCCAGGCCCGACTCCAGGTCACTGACGCTGAGGGACAATTCCTCCTGCAGGGTCCTCTGAGACCCAGCCCCACCGCTGTCCCCTCCTAACCCCACCTCTTTCCTGAGCCGACACAAGTGGCTAGATACCCCGACCGTCCCCGTCCCGGCCAGCTCAGGATGCAGCTCCTCACTCCCCCGTTCTCGGTTTCCCCCGCCCTTACGCTTCTCCACCCCCACCAGCTCCGAGCCAACCAAAGCTCAGCTCCCTCGTTTAACACAACGGCGGTGGCAGCATCTGGGCAGGATTTTATGACCCTCAGTAGCACCGATCCCCGGGGTCCGGCTCTAGGATCCAGGCTGAGACCAGCAGAGCGTGGGCAAGGCAGGTGCCCCAGGGCCTGCTCAGGGGGGGTGGCCTCTCAGGCCACAGCAGCTGAGCCCCGGAAGATGGCAGGGAGCCCTGTGGCCCCAGTCTCTCCTGGGCTCGAGCCCTGGGCCCTGGCAGCCATCCTAATGGGGAGGGGGTGCCCAGCGCCCCCGGGCTGAGATCCTGCAGGTGCCTCTGACTGACCACGTCCCCTCTCTCTCCTCCGGGTAGAACTCCACCGTGACACCCTCCCATTACACTGGGCATGTTCAGAAGAGAAAATTGCTACTATTTTCCCCCTTTTACTTCACTGTCATCAAAATTGATCCCGGTTCGCATCCTTATTTCAAAGAGTGAGCTAAAAAAATAAAGTAAAACCCCACTCCTCAGAGCAGCAGCTGCATCAAGCTCCCCACTCCCCCACCCCCACCCCCAAAAAAGGAAGAAAAGACGTGGCCATTGGAGGGAGGGTGCAACTGCCGGCCCTGCCGGGGCTGTTGGAGTGGCGGGCCCTGTGGGAGTGAGGAGGGCGGGCACGTGTGCGGGCAGGAGGGGCTTTGGATCTGGTGAAATGTGGTAGAAAATGGGGTAATTGGGGGAGGTTAATTTGGATCTAAATGGAGCGATTCGTTATCTCAATAAGAAGCGTCTCGTTTTCCAGGGAGACGGCTGTGCCTGCCAGATGCCGGCCTGCCCATTGGCTGGTGATGGCTCAGAGCAGGGCCTGCCGCCGCCCTCAGACCACAGAGCAGCGGAGGGACGGGGAGGCGAAGTCAGGGGTACAGGAAGGGGGAAACTGAGGCTGGGGAGAGCAACTGGCTTGACACCCCACAGAGCACTGCGGCCTCCTGGCCCCTGTCCAGTGTTCCTAGACCCACGGGAGAGGAGAGATGGGGTGGGGTGAGGAGTTCCGTTTCATTTGATTTATTTCCCCGGCTCATTCAGCAAAGTAGTGGGAAGCTCTTCACGTAGTAAAACATAGACTGTGAACAATAGGATGAGACAGAAGAGCCAGGGGACGCCACCTCAGGACCAGGTCCAGTTGAGTCTCCAGGTTGACCCTGAGCCTCCTGGTGGCCAAAGGGAAAAGGGAGAGCCAGTGCTCTGTGCTCTGATCAGAGGAGACGAGATGTGACTAGGAGCAGGGTCCGGGAGCTGGCACTTGGTTCCAGTTCTGAGAATGTCCCTCCTCCCAGGCCTCCGAGGCCCAGCTGGCCTTCGCCAGGGCTGACAGGCAGGAGCTGCGGGCAGCACTGGGCTCGCTGGTCACACGGGTGCGGCCGATTCCAGTCTCGGGGCTGCAGGCCTGGGCTCAGCCGCTGGACAGACCGAGGCGTGGGCCCCGGGTCCTCCTCCCGCCAGGTCTGCGGCCTTGGTGCTCTGCTGCGTGTTCTGAGCCTCTTCTGGAACGCGGCCAGCAGCACCAGCCTCGCCCCCAAGGTTGTGTTGGTCACATGGGGACTGTGGGCCCCCAGGGGTGATCCCTGCCATCCTGAAGGCGCCTGTGGGCAGTTCGGGGGGGACCAGTGCACAGATGTCCTGGGTCCAAGTGCGTGTGTAGCTTGGCGTTGGCTGTACTGCGACTGCGGGGTGGGTGGGGGGTGAGCATGGAGGAGAGTGGAAGCCCCTCCCTGCAGTGTGAGGGGGGCCGGGTCTGACTCATCTGGCGTCCCTGCAGGCAGCACAGGCCGCGAACATGTTTGTTGAGAGAAGAGGGGCCCTGGCCGGCTTGGCTCAGGGGTTAGAGTGTGATCCCTCGCACCGAAGGGTCGCGGGTACAATTCCCGGTCGAGGGCATGGACTTCGGTTGCAGGTTCGATCCCCGGCCCTGGTTGGGGCACATGCAGGAAGCAACCCATCGATGTGTCTCTCTCATATTGATGTCCCTCTCTTTCTCTCTCCCCCTCCCACTCTCTCTAAAAAAAAAATAAAAAAATAAATGGGGAAAAAGTGGAAAAAATATCCTCGGGTGAGGATTTAAAAAAAAAGAAGAAGAAAGAAGAAGAGGGGCCCAGGTCACCGTTTCATTTACTCCGTCGTCTGGTGTAATTGGGTGAGATAACGCACAACAAAGGGGCGGCCTGCGGAGGGAGGGCTAGGAGGGGGCTGAACCGTGAACAAATTGAGGGCTCGTTTGAGGAGGGGACCACTAGGCGGAAATGAGGCAGGTGGTGCCACAGAGGCCACTGGGCCAGGCCTGCGAGGGCAGGTGGTCGGGGCTGCGGGTCCAGGACCCAAGGCCCAACGGGCCCCCCTCCCCAGCCGCAGCAGGGAGCAGCGTGCCCCGCCCGGGCCTGAGGAGCTGAGTTCAGGACACGTAGGTGAAGACCCACCCCCCATGTGGAGTGCATCTGAGCACGTGTTAGCAAGCATGTCCATGCACACATGTGATCCCATGTTCTCATGCATGTGATTTCTCACGCCCACAGTGTGTTCTCGCGCTCGTGTGTGTACATGAGTCACATTCAAATGCGAATGCACACACAACCTCCTTCTCTAACTCCAAGCCCTCCACCCCCAGGACTGCAAAGCTGTGCCCACAAAGTCAGATGGAGGAGGCCTCCTCGCCCCCCTCCTTCTACAGCTGAAGACCCCACCAGTCCTGCCTGGCTGTCCCCCCTCACTAGTGGCTTAAGAGGCCCCCATCGCAGGGTCCCTCCTACTCCCCTTTCCTATGGGGGTCTCTGGGGACATCAGGCTCCTGCGTGCTGGGGAGGGAGAGCCCCCATGGCCAGAGCCCGCCCTGCGATGGGCCAGCAGGCCTGGATCAAGCAGAGCAGTGGGCTGAGGCTCAGGGGCCTGGAGGGCCGTGGGGGCTGAGGCTCAGGGGCCTGGAGGGCCGTGGGGGCTGAGACTGGGCCAGCACTAGGGCCCCAGAGAGACCTGGCTCTGTAGCTCAGGGAAGGGAAGGAGACCCACTGCTCACACCCACCCTAGGGGAGTCCCACCTCCTGCCGAGCTGTGGTTTTGCCACGGCTGACGTGAGAGGAGGACGGCTCACGGAGTTCTGCATGCTGGGCGGGCGTGGAAGGATGGCCCTGGGGCCCACCCACCCACCCAGCCCAGGACGAGCGGTCTGCTCTTCTGGGGGATGGGCCTGCCCTGACCGCCCGCCCCTCCAGGCCCTCATCTCGGGCAGCAGTCTTGGATCCAGGCAAGCCAAAGCGCAGCTGCCCGCAAGGGCCAGTAGGCTCCACACCGATGAATGCA
>NW_005872613.1:39008-59382 GCF_000147115.1 Myotis lucifugus | reverse complement strand
CTCGGTTTTCCCCTCTATTAAATGGGTTCATCTCAGTACCTACTTTTGGAAGGTTGTTGTGAGGGTTAATGAACATCCATAAAAGGTTCATAGGTAGCCTGGCCAGTGTGGCTCAGTGGTTGAGCATCAACCTATGAACCAGGAGATCACGGTTCGATTCCCGGTCAGGGCATACGTCCGGGTTGCAGGCTCGACCCCAGTGGGGGGCGTGCAGGAGGCAGGTGATCAGTGATTCTCTCTCATTATTGATGTTTCTATCTCTCCCTCTCCCTTCCTCTCTGAAATCAATAAAACAAAAATATTTTTTAAAAGTCCATAGGTAGCCATACAGCCAGGGGTGGTGTTGTCTGTCATTCTTTGTCAGTTCTTTCTCCTGGGGCCTTTTCAACTCAGCTGAAGCGTGAACCCCCTACATGGGCAGGCACGGGAGGGAATGCTGGCTCTTCCACTTAATCACAGCATGGCTCTGGGCAAGTGATGCCTTTCCTGGGTCTCAGTTTCCTTGTCTGTAGCATGGGCTCAGGCCGGCTCCCTTGGAGGGTCTGCTGGGAGGGCCTAACGAGGCTGAGCTCTCCCAGGCCGGGCGTGCAACTGAGGTCGCTGCTATTTTCGCTATGATTACTGTCCTCCCATGGGACCCAGGCTGACTTCTCCTCTCTGAAAGGTCCCCATTGTCCTCCCCAAAGGCACATGGGAACAATGTTGGCATTCTGAACTGGACGACACAGAGCAGGCTGCTCTGGCATCAGGCACGGCGGCGTGACTCTGGAAACAGACAGGGCTTCCCTGCTCTGTGCCTCCGTTTCCTCATCTGGAAAACATGGGAATCACAGGGGACCCACCTCAGACGTGCTCACGGTGTGCAATGCCTGGCACATAGCAAGGGCTCAAAACTGTTAGTGGGATTATTATTATTGTTATTATTATTAAGAGAAGTAGCAGAGTCTCCTGTGAGGTCTGACCCACGTTTTTATTGCCTTCCCCCCTAAAACCGAGGCAATCAATGTTGGCATTTTATTTATTTATTTTTATTGATTTTGAGAGAGAGAGAGAGAAACATTGATTTGTTGTTCCGCTTATTTATGCATTCGATGGTAGATTCTTGTATGTGCCCTGGCTGGGATCAAGCCCACAACTTTGATGCATCCGGACGATGCTCTAACCCAGGGGTCCTCAAACTTTTTAAACAGGGGGCCAGTTCACTGCCCCTCAGACCGTTGGAGGGCCGGTCTTCAAACTACGGCCCGCAGCCCGTTTGAAATGAATAAAACTAAAAAAAAAAAAAAGACCGTACCCTATAGTTTAAAAAAAAACCTATGAACAAATTCCTATGCACACTGCACATATCTTATTTTGAAGTAAAAAAAACGAAAACGGGAACAAATACAATATTTGCATGTGGCCCGCGGGCTGTAGTTTGAGGACCCCTGCCCTAACCAACTGAGCTAGCTACCCAGCAAGGACTCAGTGTTCGCATTTAATTTTTTTTTTTAATATATATTTTATTGATGTTTTTACAGAGAGGAAGAGAGAGGGATAGAGAGTTAGAAACATTGATGAGAGAGAAACATCGATCAGCTGCCTCCTGCACACCTCCCACTGGGGATGTACCCACAACCAAGGTACATGCCCTTGACCGGAATCGAACCTGGGACCCTTCAGTCGCAGGCTGACGCTCTATCCACTGAGCCAAACCGGTTAGGGCAGTGTTCGCATTTTAAATGGAGGCGAGGTCCCAGGCAATCAAATACCCTTTGCGTCTCGGTTTCCTCATCTGTAACAGAACTCCCCTCCCGGGTGGTTAGGAGATTTAAGTGAGTCAAGATGCGGGAAGCTTTCTATTCTTAAAGATAACTTTTTAAAAATTTACTGATTTTTTAGAGAGAGAGCGAGCGTAATGATTCTCTCTCATCATTGATGTTTCTATCTCTCTCCCTCAGTTTGTTTTTCCACTTAATTATACATTCGTTGGTTGATTCTTGTATGCGCCCTGGCCAGGGATCGAACCTGCATCGTTGGACGATGCTCTAACCAACTGAGCTAGCCGGCCAGGGCCCCGCCAGGCTCCTCCTGCTCCCTCCATCCCTCAGTAGTTCCCCTTCAAAGTGCCTCTGGTGTTTGGCACTTCGTTGACTTTAGGTGACCCCCCTCCCCCCCCATCCCAGCCTGCAGTGTCCCCTGGGTTCCAGCCTGGCAGCCTTGGAGCAGAGTGGGGGGGATGTCTGTGGCTGCAGGACCCTGTGAATGACCCCTGGGCCCTGGAGGCTAAGGGGGCCCTTCCCCCAGGACCCCTGCTCAGGTGGAAGCTCCCCGAGCCCTTTACCAGAGGGTGTGCTGCTTGGTGTCCCCCGGGAAGTGCTGGGCAGGCGACACCAGAGCTCCTGCCTCACAGGGTGGTTGTGACTATAACTTTCTTCCTGTTCTTCACGGCACCTCCCCCATCCTTGGGTGTGGACCCCCAGGCTCGGTGAGGGGGACCCTCTGGAAGAGCTCTTGGCTCTTAACCTCCAGGCCAGACTCCCCTCGGCTTAGCAACCTCTTGCCACACGGTCCTTACTTCTGTCCCCAGAATGTGCCTGTGACCCCGCTTTTGTGCACACGCTCCCCCTTTCACAGAGTTTCGGACGTGTGTGCTCCCCCACAGCTCTCTCCTGGAAGTGTAATTCACGTACAGTAAAATGTACGGAGTCTACGCGTGCATCTGCATGGGTCTCCACAGACGTGGCCGCCTCAGCGACCCACCCCCCTCCCGATCTCGAATAGTCACCTGTATACTTGTATATATGCACTTATATGTAAGCGTGTAAAATTCCGTGTTCCCGTTCGCTTCCCTTGCCTCCCCCGGCAACCTGCCTGCGGATTTAAGTGTCGCTTTTTGTTCTCCTGTGCCCTGGCAGTCGCTGGCTTTGTGTGATGGGTTTTTGCTTTGTAGAGAGGATCCTGCTTTATTTCTCCTTCTGGGTCTTTCCCATTCGGCTCCTTGCTTTTAGGACAGCCGTGGGCAAACTACGGCCCGCAGCCCGTTTAAAATGAATAAAACTAAAAAAAAAAAAAAGACCGTACCCTTTTATGTAATGATGTTTACTTTGAATTTATATTAGTTCACACAAACACTCCATCCATGCTTTTGTTCCAGCCCTCCGGTCCAGTTTAAGAACCCATTGTGGCCCTCGAGTCAAAAAGTTTGCCCACCCCTGTTTTAGGACCTCGTGTTGCCACTTGTCTGTGTCGTCTGTTGCTTGGCCCAGTAGCTATGGTGCCATGTGGGGTAGAGTGATCAGAGTTTGCTTACAAACCCGGGCCGGACTCCCAGGTGGCCAGCATCCCCCTGTTCCAGAGAGGTGACGTGACCTGCCCAAGGTCACCCAGCTAGCTGCCCGTAGAGCAAGGACTTGAATCCAGGTGGATTCTACTCGTTAATTCAGACCCACACAGCGGCCTTCTGTGTGCCTAGCCTTAGAGCTCTGCCCTCGGGGACAGGGCAGGAGGGAAGCCCAGTACACGCCCATCCTCCCTGCCATGTGAGATCAGTATCTTGGTCAGCTGGGCTGGTGGAGGCTGGGAGGAGACATGACTTCTGGGGTATGTGGAGCCATCAGGGCAGGCTTCCTGGAGGAGGGAGCTTCTGGGGGCAGGCTTTGGATTCCAGGCCATTCCCAGCAGAGAAGCGTGGGGTGCTCTGCACAAGGCCAGTTGAAGCTTCGTGGGGAAGGAGGGCCTGCGACATGGAGGCTGGCACCTGGGGTGCCGTGGTTCTGGTGATGGGAGGAACGAGAAAAGGAGTCTAGGGTGACCCGAGGTCATTGGCCTGAACAACCGGGTGGATGCAGCTGCCCTGTCTTGGGACATGATAGAGCGCTGGTAGTTTGGGGGAACTCAACCCCCAGAGAGCAAAACCTAACACCCTCTTGGCTCGTGGAGGAATGCAGAGAGGAGAGAGCTGGAGACGAATGAGTGACCTGTAGGGGTCTCAAGTGAGAGGCGGTGACACTGAGTGATAACTGGGCCCCGGGGATGGGGATGAGTCCCCAGGAGAGGACAGGAGAGGACTGAGGATCAACCTAGGTGGCCGCCCATGTGTAGAGCAGAACAGAGAAAGAGGGAGGAGGATCAGGACCAGGCACGGTCACGTCCCAGGAACAGCCCAGGAACAGTGTAGGGGAGTTTCTAGAAAGGTTTAAGCTTAAATGGACTTGAGGTCGGGCTTCCTGGGTTGGAAGCAGCTGTTCTGGAAGCAGAGACGCCCTGGGTTTGATGGGTAGTGGGGGCAGGAGCCAGACTGGGACATAATGAAGAGCCATGAGAAGGGGACGGATGACCCCAAGGAAGGGAGGGAGGGAGGAGATACTTGCTATCCTCTAGAGCAGTGGTTCTCAACCTTCCTGATGCCTCGACCCTTTAATACAGTTCCTCATGTTGTGGTGACCCCCAGCCATAAAATTATGTTCGTTGCTACTTCATAACTGTAATTTTGCTACTGTTATGAATCATAATGTAAATATCTGATATGCAGGATGTATTTTCATTGTTACAAATTGAACATCATTAAAGCATAGTGATTAATCACAAAAACAATATGTAATTATATCTGTGTTTTCCGATGGTCTTAGGCGACCCCTGTGAAAGGGTCGTTCGACCCCCAAAGGGGTCTCGACCCACAGGTTGAGAACCGCTGCTATAGCTCCTTCATGCTCTCAAGTAAACATCTGATTCTCACCTCCCAGACAGCACCCCTCCCGTCTGGCCTGGCTTATCTCCTTGACCTCCTCTCTCACCTTTAACCTTGCCTTCTTCACGCACCAAGCATGGTCCTCCCTCCCTTGCTGTGCCCTCTGCCTGCAGAGATCTCCCCCAACTCCTTCCTGTCTCACAGGCTTCTGCGAGGGGAGCCTCCCTCGTGGGCCCTGTCCAGCTTCCTTCGCGTCACTTAGTTTATTCCCGGGACAGAATTCACCCCCAGGACCTGACTGGGAATAAGCCCGTAGTCGGCATTTAGTGCATAAACGAGGGGCCAGGCGGCCTTTGCCCAGGCTGGGAGGAGAGGAGCACATGAGGTTGGGTTTTCAGGACCTGAGCAGGCTCACAGGCTCAGGAGAGAGAAGGAAAGGAGTGAAGGAAAGTTGTGGAAGAGGCAGTAGTTGGCCCCAGGAGTGTGAGGAGGGGAGAGAGGTATGAAGGTAGAGGAAAGATGCTTGTGCGGTTGGGAGGGAGTTCAGGAGCCCGCGTGGACCTGCGTGGAGGCAGGAGGAGAGGGGACGGAGGGGGGCCCGGCGGTGGGGGCGGGGGCGCTTGCAGTCCCGCCTACTGGCCCACCCTCTTTCGGCCTGAGCTTAAGAGCATGCTGGGGTTCGCATGCTGGGGTTCGCAGTTTGAGGAAAAGAGGTGTCAGGTCCTTTGGGGAATCTGATCAGAGACTACAGACCTTCTCCCCGGAGAAATACACGCGTGGCTCTCCCCAAATCTGGCAAAGGATCTCGAGGCGCTTGTGGATCCGGTTAAGAGCTTTACATAGATTGTGACCATAGCGATGATAATAATAATAACAGCTCGCACTGCCCCGACACTGGTCTAAGCCCTGCCTAAGCACTGCCTCACTCACTCACAGAAGGACCCTAGGAGGTGAGGCGCAGTGAGCATCCCCATTTTACAGATGAGCAAACTGAGGCGCAGAGCTGTTCAGTGACTTGCCCAGAATCGCACAGCTGCTAAATGGTGGTCAGGCCGCAGAACCTATACAACCTCGATACTTCCTTGTTACTGGAGCCAACAGGAGAAAGCCCACAGTCTGGAAGCTGCCCTCACCCTTCTGCCCCCACTTTGGGTTGGGATCCAGCTGGGGTCTCAACTGAGCCTTTGGAAGCCCGGGCTCCGCAGGGTGGGGTCCCTCCTTCCTTTCTCTCTTGCCCTCGTTTGTGTCTTCATTAACATAACCACGGCCGCCCAGCTTCCCCCAGACCGAGGATGTGTGAGTTTGTGAGCTTGTGAGCGAGCCTGGGTGGGTGACAAGCTGGTATGAGTCAGCAAGGCCTAAGGCAGTGGTTCTCAACCTTCCTAATGCCGCGACCCTTTAATACAGTTCCTCATGTTGTGGTGACCCCCAATTTCATTGTTACAAATTGAACATCATGAAAGCATAGTGATTCATCACAAACACAATATGTAATTATATATGTGTTTTCCGATGGTCTTAGGCGACCCCTGTGAAAGGGTCGTTCGACCCCAAAGGGGTCGCGACCCACAGGTTGAGAACCGCTGACCTAAGGGAGGGGGTGGAGGGGTCAGGACTCCCAAGGCACATCTGGCTTGCAGCCGGCTGAGGGACTTGGAGCAAGGGCCCCCACCTCTCTCAGCCTCAGTTTCCCCATCAGTGAGAGGGGCCTGATCCCTTCCTCTTGCAGGTCAGCTAGGTGACATCGCGTGTTAACACAAGTGCTGCATTATGGCACTAACCGGGATCGTGTTTCAAAATTCAGAATATTTCAGCACATGATGGTGGGGAATGCCTTGCAAGCTCCCCGGCCAAATATACTAAGATTTCTGCAGCAGAGAGGATTTCTGCTGCTGACGGGCCTGTGGCTGTTGACACTGATACATAAGGATGGGCATTGCAGGCCGGGTCTGTCCTCGAGTGATTCTTGAAGACTGAGGGAAAAGAATGGTTTTTAGAGATTTTTGGAGGTTGGGACAGCAGATATGAGGTCTTAGATTTACCTAAATTATCTAATGATGGGAATGTTGTGGAATTTTATTTGAGATAATGTGTTGTCAGGTGCCTGGCATTTAAGCACGTTATAAATGCTAGTTGAGCCCTAGCCGGTTTGGCTCAGCGGATAGAGCATCAGCCTGTGGACTGAAAGATCCCGGATTCGATTCTGGTCAAGGGCACATGCTCAGGTTGCGGGTTTGATTTCCAGTAGGGGTCATGCAGGCGGCAGCCGGTCGAAGATTCTCATCATTGATGTTTCTATCTCTCTCTCCCTCTCCCTCTCTGAAATCAATAAAAATATATTTTAAAAAAAGACAACACACTAAAAATAAATAAATAAGTGCTAGCTGATCACTCTCACTGTCATTGCTATTATTGTCACTAACCAGCTTTTAGTCTGGACCCACTGGTGCAGACAGCAACCAGCAGTTTCTCAGACCTGACCCGGCCACAGATTCCTTGGGGGCCTGTTAAAGTGTGGGTTCTGATTCAGCAGGTCTGTGGCTCAGCGCTTCTAAAAGGCTCCCAGGTGAGGCCCCTGCCCTCCCGGACCACGCATTTGAATTGCAAACGTGGTTTCCCGGGGGTTTGCAGTTGCTTTGCAGTTGCTTCCGGGCGCTCTGCCAGTCTGAGGCTTTGGGTGCCCCGGCTAAAATAAGATTCCTTAGCTCTTCGCTTCCGGTCGGCTAATTTGAGGGAAGGTCTGTCTTAATTATTACACAGGACAGAGTCACAGAACACTATAATTCTTTTCACTGTCCCCCCTCCCTCCGTAGAGGGGACCTCTGTGGGGAGTTTGTGCTGTATTCTTTTTTTTTAAGTTGACTTGAGAGAGACATCAATTTGTTGTTCCACTTATTGATGCCTTCATTGGTGGCTTTTTAAAATATATATATTTTTATTGATTTCAGAGAGGAAGGGAGAGGGAGAGAGAGAGAAACATCAGTGATGAGAGGGAATCATTGATCGGCTGCCTCCTGCACACTCCCTGCTGGGGATCCAGCCCGCAACCCAGGCACATACCCTTGACTGGAATTGAACCTGGGACCCTTCAGTCCACAGGCTGATGCTCTATCCACTGAGCCAAGCCAGCTAGGGCATTGGTGGCTTTTTGTATGTGCTTTGACCGGGAATTGAACCTACAACTCTTGGTGTATTGGGATTACACGCTAACAAATTGTGCTACCCAGCCAGGGCCAATTGCACTGTATTCTTTCAACCCCCTTTTCTAGGCATATTTTTTTTTTCTTTGAGCATCCATACCATATGAATTCTTCTATCCTTACTTTTTAACTTGAACAAATGTCTTAAAATTATTTCCATGTCAGCAATCTGGAACGTTTTGGTGTATGGAACAACGCTTCCATCAACTGAGCCACCCAGCCGGGGTGGTCATCCATAATTTATTTACCCTCTACCTTATGGATTTTTTTTTATAAGTTTATTTCCAGTATTTGCTGTGAGCCTATATGTGCCTTTCTATTTAGTGTGTCTCTTGCAGATAGCATATAGTCTGACAGTCTCCATCTGACGATTAGCATATTAATATTAAGGGCATTGCTGTCCAGTAGAAATAAAATGCTAACCATATATGTTATTTGAAATCTTTTAGTAGCCACCGTAGAAGCCGGGAAATTAGTGTGAATATATTTTATGTAATCTAATATGCCCCAAATGCTATCATTTCAACCTGTGATCAATATAAAAATCATTAATGAGATGTCTTAGAGTGGGTTAAATGCACATAACATGAAATTCACCAGTGTCACCCTTTTCCAGCGTCCGATGCAGTGACAGGTGTATTTGCGATGCTGGGCAAGTAGAGCCACGATCCATTTCTAGAGCTGGTTCGTCATTCCCAACAGACACTCGACCCACCGAACGTACCCTCTCCCTCCTCTGCCAGTAACCTCTCTTCTGCTCTCTGTCCTTAGAGATTTGCCTGCTCTAGGGCCTCATGTGAGTGGTATCATACAGCATTCATCCTCCTGGGTCTGGCTTAATTCGCTGAGTGTCACGTCTTCAAGGCTCATCCGTGTGGTGGCATGTCTCCGTGACTGAGTAACATTACATGGTCCGTGTACAACCGCATTTGGTTTACCCACTTGTTTGTCGGTGGGCGCTTGGGTTATTTCCACCTTTTGGCCATTGCGAATAGTGCTGCTTTGAACATTGGCATAGAGTCTGTCCGGGCCCTGCTTTCAGTTCTTCCCCCACCCCCCACCCCCCGGGTGTTTTTATTAATTTTACAGAGAGAGAGGAAGGGAGAGGAGGAGAGAGAGAAACATCGAGGAGAGAGAAACATTGATCGGCTGCCTCCTGCACACCCCTTACTGGGGATGGAGGTCAGAACCTGGGCATGTGTCCTGAATGGGAATCGAACCCGGGACTTCTCGGTGCCTGGGAGGAAGCGCAACCAGTTGAGCCACACGGGCCAGGGCTCGGTTGTTTTGGATCTAACCTAGGAGTAGAATGGCTGGGTCGTATGGTAATTCTGTGTGTAACTCTTTGAAGAACTGCTGTTTTTCACAGCGGCTGCATCAATTCCCATTCCCGTTTTCCACACCCTCACTAACACTTGCTATACAGTCGTCGTTTTTCCTACACTTAAGTTTTCAAAATTTGTTGTATATTTCACACTCACAGCACATCTCAGTTGGACCAGCTATATTAAAAGTGCTCGGGAGCCGAACCGGTTTGGCTCAGTGGATAGAGTGTCGGCCTGCGGACTCAAGGGTCCCAGGTTCGATTCCGGTCAAGGGCATATGCCTAGGTTGCGGACACATCCCCAGTGAGGAGCGTGCAGGAGGCAGCTGATCAATCTCTCTCATCAATGTTTCTGACTCTTTATCCCTCTCCCTTCCTCTCTGTAAAAGATCAATAAAATATATTTTAAAAAAAGAAAAAAAGTGCTTGGGAGCTCTAGCCGGTTTGGCTCCGCAGATAGAGCGTCGACCTGCGGACTGAAGGGTCCCGGGTTCCATTTCCGGTCAAGGGCATATGCCTGGGTTGCGGGCTCGATCCCCAGTAGGGGGCGTGCAGGAGGCAGCCAATCAATGGTTCTCTCTCATCATTGATGTTTCTATTTCTCTTTCCTCTCCGAAATCAATAAAAATATATTTTAAAAAAAAGTGCTCGGAAGTGGAACTGCTTGGTGGAGAGCACTGGCTCAGACCATTAGCCGTCCACGGTGTTATTGATGCGGCTGGATTTAAATCTTGCCTCTTGCTGTTTGTTTTCTGTTTATCGCCCATGCTCTTTGTTCCTTTTTTCTCATTTCCTGCCTCCCTTAGATGAATTGAGTAATTTCGTGTTCCCTCTTACCCCCCCTGTGAGCTGATTCACACTACCTCTTTGTTGCTCTAGAGCAGGGGTGGGGGCCCTTTTTTCTGCCAAGGGCCATTTGGATACTTATAACATCATTCGCGGGCCATACAAAATTATCAACTTAAAAATCCGCCCGCTGTATTTGGTCAGACATTTAATTAACTCACCCCTCAGGGCCCAACCCAATGACTTCTCAGGCCTCATACGGCCCACGGGCCGGACGTTCCCCACCCCTGCCCTAGCGGTTCCATTCTGCATCTTGGACCAGAATTTGGGCTTGGCGTCCACGGGGAGATGGGAGCCATGGGGAGCGTTTGAGCTGGGGAGTGGCGCCACCTGACATTCTTGTAGCCACACCTTCCGTCGCTGCTTGTGCAAGAGTGCTTCTACCAGCCAGATTCCTGGAAGAGGACTTGCTAAGGCAAAGGGAAGCTGCGTCGAGATGTGGGTGGGCCCTGCCAAATTGCATTCCACAAAGGCTTCGCCATTCTCACCCCTGGCAAACAGCAGCCAGGATTTATCGAGTGACTGCTCCGTGCCAGGCCTGTGCCGGGCCCTAGGGACCCTGGCCAGAGCCAGCCCGGCTTCAGTCACTCTCCGTCCTCGAGGCCCAGGGCGGCCTCTGGAGCTGCCTCTGCGCTCAAAGGAAGGCCAGGGTCTCAGGGGAACTGAGAAAGGAGAGGCGAGAGGACTCAGGTGGCGGAAGGAGGGTGGCAGCTCCAGGTGGCGTGAGAGTGGCCGGATCAGGAGGCGGACAGCATTGGTCTGGAGGCCGCACGTGTGGGCTCCCCGTGGGCTCCCCGTCGGTGCAGGACATGTTCGTGCGGTGGCGCAAAATAACTTCCTCCCTCTGGGCTTGTTTGGGGAGGAAACCAGAGCTGGGGTTGTTTAACTAAATTATCTCCCCGGCGGGAGGGGATCAGCATCGGGAACGGGTCAGCCTGACCTAGGGCCTGCTTGACCCAAGTTGAAGGCCTGTGTCAGATAAACATCTGGGCGAGCTCCTGCAGGCCTCGGGTGATAGAGGGAAACCAACGGCAGGGCTGCCTCCCAGGAGGGTACGGGCTCCCATCAACGGCTCCACAGCAGCACAGAACTCAGGACCCGCCTGGACCATAGGGAGGCCCCGGGAAGGTCACCTGCAGTTATTGTTACTGCTGCTGTTCTCTCTGTCTCTGTCCACATTCTCATTCATTTAAGTCCTCCAGGCAACAGCCAGATCCTTCCTTATCCCCAGGGCCAAGACCCGGAGGTAAATAAGTCAATTGCTCAGGCTCAGAAAATTGCAGAGCCGGGATGCGAAGCTGGGTTTGTCTGATCCAAACGCCACCGCCACCATCAGTTATGGTCCCGCGTGACTGGCAGCAGGGCCAGCCCTGAAGCCAGGCTATTTATAGTCAGTCTGTGTCACTCTGCAAGTGAATATGCATGTGTTTGGCTGCAGAAATATTAGGGTTTGATTACAGGGTGCCGCCTCCGAGCCTCTGGTGGGTGTTGTGTAACAGACACGGGCACGCCATCACCTCGCACAGTCGGGGGAAGGTCTGCGCTCGGCACACATCTGAGCTCGAGGGATTTGAATAAAGGATCGCGGACCCATAAGCACGCGGATTCTGTCTCCCCTTCCCCACGTCCCGGCTGCATATTGCACACACCGGTTAGCATCTCCATGGGTTGTGTGTACTCACTCCTCAGGTTCTCCACTCCCTGAGCAGCCCGACGATTCAGAATGAGCAGCCTCGTCAACCCTTGATGGGATTGAAGGCGGGGAAGCTGGGTGGGCGGTAGGAGTGGGCAGTGGGGCTTCTGGAAACCTGTTGGAGAAGCCGGGAGCCTGGAGTCTGTGCCGGGCCGGGTTTGGTGATGAGGGAGGAAGGGGAACGGGATGATGGGCCAGGAGCCGTGTCATGGAATCAAAGAGGCCAGGCCCTGTAGATGGTCAGGCAGGGGAAGTAGGGGCGAGCGGGCCGAGGAGGTTGTACTCACTCCCCCGGCACAGGCATGCTGTCTTCGGCCTGTACCCCTGGCTGAACTCTCCAGGGTGGTCTCAACGCAGAGCTCCCGCCCCCAAACCCAGACCAAAGCACAGCACAGCCTGCTCCTCTCCAGGTTGTCAGTTAATGGCAGCCCCTCCTCCCCTCGGGACCAGGGCTAGATACTTTTGCATCATCCTTGACTCCTCTCTCTCTCTTTTAATTTTGTTTTTATTTATTATTTTGAAATTCTCACCTGAGGACATGCTTATTGATTGTAGAAAGGGAAGAAAGAGAGAGAGAGACAGACAGACAGACAGACAGACAGACACCGATGTGAGAGAGAAACATCAATTGGTTGCCTCCTCTACGCACCAACCAGGGATCAAATGCACAACCTTTCAGTGTACGGGACGACGCTCCAACAAACTGAGCCACACTGCTCAGGGATCTCTCTCTCTCTCTCTCTCTCTAATTTAAATTCAAATTTTTTTGTGGTAAATAACACAAACATAAAAGTTATCATCTTAGCCTTTGGACACGTACAGCTCCGTAGTGTTGAGTAGATTCACCTTGTTGTGTCGGCCACCTCTCCTCTCTCTTGTGCACCTGTCACCTCTGCCTAGAGAATGTCTCCAGAACCTGGCCTCATGTCCTCACCTCCACTGCCGCCTACCCTGGTCCAGCCACTGCCTGGTCCAGTGCCATCTCCTCCTCCTGGGACACAATCTGCTCTCTCACAAAGCTGGAGGGACCCTCCTGTCACCGGAATCAGCTCCTGATCCCTCCTCTGCTCAGAGCTTTCCCGTGGCCCCTGTCACTCAGAGTAAAAGCTGAGTCCTTACCACGGCCCGGACTCTGCTGTCCAGTGCAGTAGCCACTGGCCACATGTGGCGCTTGGGCACTGAATGGGCTGTGAGTGAAAATTGCACACTGGATTTCAAAGGCGTAGAATGAAGGGGGGCCGGGGGGAGAAATGTAAACTAACCTCAATAGTATTTTTTTAGAAATATATTTTTATTGATTTCAGAGAGGAAGGGAGAGGGAGAGAGAGATAGAAACATCCATGATGAGAGAGAATCATTGATCGGTTGCCTCCTGCAAGTCCCCCACTGGGGATCGAGCCCACAAATCGGGCATGTGCCCTTGACTGGAATCGAACCTGGCACCTTTCAGTTCGCAGGCCGACGCTCTATCCACTGAGCCAAACCGGCTAGGACAATAGTATTTTTATATTAATAAAAATATTAACATTTTGTAATTCTGATCACACGTTGAAATGATCGTGTTTGCATATATCAGCTTACATAAAATATGTTATTAAAATTAAATGCATATAACATATATAAAGCCACCTATTCTTTCCGCTAGAAATATGACGAGGCTCGTGGGCATATTTCTTTTGGACAGCACTGGTTTGGAAGGTTCCTCCTCTGTAGGGTGGTTGGAGCAGCAAATGAAGTAACATGACGAAAGCTTTTCGAACACTTCCTGAAACATCAAAGGCAACATAAGTCTTAGCTGTTATTTTCTTATTGCAGTAAAATGTGCATAACAAAATATACCATTTTTACCACTTCTATCACCTGTGTCCATGGCCAGAATTTTTTCATCACCCCCCCCCACACACACTGTATTCATTAAATAATAACCACCTATTCTCCTCCCACCAGCCCCTGTAACCTCTAGTCTACTTTCTGTGTCTATGAATTTGCCTGTTGCAGCCCCCTGGTATAAGGGGAATCGTACAGTAATTGTTCTTTTGTGTCTGGATTACTTCTCTGAGCCTAGTTTTCAAGGTTCATTAATTTTGTAGCCTGTCTCAGAATTCCCTTCCTTTCTCAGGGTGAATGACACTCCACCGTACGGATGTACCACATTTTGTTTATTCGCTCAGCTAATGGACAGTTCGGTGGTTTCTATCTTTTAGCTTTTTTTTTCTTTTTTAAAATTTACTGTTGCAAGTATTACAGATGCCCCCCCCCCCCCGTTAACCCCTCCCTCCCCGCTCCCGCCCCCTCCCCAGGCCTTCACCACACTACTAGTATTGTCTGTCCATGGGTTATGCATATATGCATGTAAGTTTTTTGGTAAAAATCTCTTCTCACCCACCCCCACCCCCTTCCCTCTGATGAGATTCGTAAGTCTGTTGCATGCTTCCATGTCTCTGGATCTATTTTATTTGTCAGTTTATTTTGTTCATTGGATTCCATATATAAGTGAGATCATGTGATATTTGTCTTTCTCTGACTGGCTTATTTCGCTTAACATAAAACTCTCCAGGTCCCTCCATGATGTTGCAAAAGGTAAAAGTTCCTTTTTTACAACTGCATAGTATTCCATGGTGTAAATATACCACAGCTTTAAAAAATACATATATATTTTTATTGATTTCAAAGAGGAAGGGCAAGGGAGAGAGATATAGAAACATCAGTGGTGAGAGAGAATCAGTGATCAGCTGCCTCCTGCATGCTCCCTACTGGAGTTCAAGCCTGCAACCCGGGCATGTACCCTGACCGGGAATTGAACCGTGACCTTCTGGTTCATAGGTTGATGGTCAACCACTGAGCCACACCAGCCGGGCCACCACAGCTTTTTATCCACTCATCTACTGATGGGCACTTGGGCTGTTTCTAGATTGTAGGTATTGTAAATTATGCTGCTATGAACATAGGGGTGCATATATTCTTTCTGATTGGTGTTTCAGGCTTCCTAGAAGTGGGATCACTGGGTCAAATGGCAGTTCCATTTTTAATTTTTCGAGGAAACTCCAAACTGTTTTCCATAGTGGTTGTACCAGTCTGCACTCCCACCAGCAGTGCACGAGGGTTCCTTTTCCTCCACATCCTCACCAGCACTTGTTTGTTGTTTTATTGATGGTAGCCATTCTGACAGGTGTGAGGTGGTTCCTCGTTGTTATTTCAATTTGCATCTCTCTTATGATTAGTGACTTTGAGCATTTTTTCATGTCTCTTGGCTGTCTGTCCTCTTTGGAGAAATGTATATTTAAGTCCTCAGTCCATCTTTAAATTGGATTATTTATCTTCCTTTTGTTGAGTTGTATGAGTACTTTATATATTTTAGAAATTAACCCCTTATCAGATGTATCATTGGCAAATATGTTCTCCCATACTGTGGGCTCCCTTTTAATTTTGATGCTGGATTCTTTTGCTGTGCAAAAGCCTTTTATTTTGATGTAATCCCATTTGTTTATTTTTTTCTTTGTTTCACTTGCCCTAGGCTATGTATCAGTGAAAATTCTGCTACGTGAGATGTCTGATATTTTGCTGCCTACATTTTCTTCTAGGATATTTATGGTTTCATGACTTACGTTTAGGTCTTTTATCCATTTTGAGTTTGTTCTTGTGAATGGTGTAAGTTGGTGGTCTAGTTGCATTTTTTTGCGTGTACCTGTCCAGTTTTCCTAACACCATTTATTAAAGACACTGTCATTACTCCATTGTATGCTCTTGCCTCCTTTGTCAAATATTAATTGAGTGTAATGGCTTGGGTTGATTTCTGGGTTCTTCTGTTCCATTGTCTGTATGCTGTTCTTGTGCCAGTACCAGGCTGTTTTGATTACAGTGGCTTTGTAGTATAGCTTGAAATCCAGTGTTATGATCCCTCCAACTTTGTTCTTCTTTAAGTTTGTTGTGGCTCTTCAGGGTCTTTTTTGGTTCCATATAAATTTTTGGAGTATTTGTTCTATATCTGTGAAATATGCTATTGGTATTTTAATAGAACTGCATTGAGTCTGTAGATTGCTTTGGGTAGTATGGACATTTTATTGATGCTAATTCTACCAGTCCATGCACACAGTATATTCTTCCATTTGTTTATATCTTCTTCTATCTCTTTTTTCAATGTCCTGTCTTTTACCTCCTTGGTTAAGTTTGTTTCCTAAGTATCTTAATTTTTTTTTTTTTATTGTGATGGTAAATGGGATTATTTTTTTAGTTTCTCTTTCTGAGAGTTCATCATTGGTGTATAAAAATGCCATTGATTTCTAGGTATTAATTTTGTATCTGCTACATTGCTGAATTCATTTATTACATCTAGTAGTTTCTTGGTGGAGTCTTTAGGGTTTTCTATGTACAATATCATGTCATCGGTAAAACTGCAAATGACAGTTTTACTTCCTCCTTTCCAATTTGGATGCCTTTTATCTCTTCTTGTCTGGTCGCTGTGGCTAGGCCTTCCAGTATTACGTTGAATAAGAGTGGTGAAAGCGGACATCCCTGTCTTGTTTCTGTTTTTAGTGGAAATGGTTTTAGTTTTTGCCCATTGAGTATGATGTTGGCTGTAGGTTTATCATATATGGCCTTTATCATGTTGACGTATGATCCCTCTCTTCGCACTTTGCTGAGAGTTTTTATCAAAAATGGGTATTGGATTTTGTTGAATGCTTTTTCTGCGTCTATTGCTATGATCATGTTTTTTTAATCTTCCAGTTTGTTTATGTGATGTATCACATTTATTGATTTGCAAATATTGAACCAGCCTTGCAGCCCTGGAATAAATCCCACTTGGTCATAGTGTATGATCTTTTTCATATATCGCTGGATGGATTTGCTAATATTTGGTGAGGATTTTAGCATCTATGTTCATCAGGGATATTGGCCTATAGTTCTCTTTCTTTGTAGTGTTGTTATCTGGTTTTGGAATTAGGGTAATGCTGGTCTCATAGAAAGAGCTTGGAAGTGTTTCCTTCCTCTTGGATTTTTTGGAATCGTTTGAAGAAAGCTGTTATTATTTTTATTACATGATCTGGTCCCTGGCTTTTTACCTAACCTTCTCTCCCACTAACTACTCTCCCTGTTGCTGATTCAGCCACACGGGCTTCCTCAACGCAGACAAACAAGCACCTCAGGGCCTTTGCACCGGCTGTTCCCCTTCTCCATGGCTCCCTCCCTCCCCTCTTCCATCACGCCTGCCTTTTTCACTCTATTTAAAACTGCAAGTCCCTTGCCCTTCTCCTTCACTGCTTTTCCTCCATGGTATTTGCCAACTTCTGACATACCATTTATTTTATATTTACACCAGAGGCCCAGTGCACGAATTCATGCACGGGTGGGGTCCGGCCAGCCTGCCCCAAGGGGGGCTGATCGGGCCGCTGGTGGGGGTGAGGGGCTGTGGGCAGTTGGCTAGCTGGCCCCATCTCTGATGTGGGAGGCCAATCGGGGGTGGGGTCGGCCAGGGGGAGGGGCCGTGGGAGGTTGGGGGGCCGATCGGGCCCCTGATCGGGCTGGTTGGCCTCCCCAGTGTGCATCATAGCGACCGGTTGTTCTGGTCGTTCTGTCCTTTCTGTCGTTCTGGTCATTTGGCTTTTATATATAGAGATTGATTTTATATGAATATTTTATATTGCAAATATTTTTTTTTCTTGTGAATGTTCTCTGGTGCGATTTCTTAGTTTTGCCATTTTTGTTAGATGTGCTTCCTCTGAGTCACCACACATCCCTGTGGAATCAGACCGGATAATAAATAATTAATAAACAAATAGAGTCGGGATGGAAAGCAGCTCTATTCATAGCCCCGTGCACGGAGGAGCTGTCACGCTGCCGTGAGGCCTGTCGTGTGGGGTGGGGACAGAGATCATTTTATGAGTCCAGGGCCCATGTTGCTGGGACCAGGGTGCCACCCTGGCCTGATGCACCCAGTGTTGGAGTTGGAGCTCTTACCCGTGTGCCTGTGGCCAGAGGAGCCTGGAAGAAGCCTGGCAGCTTGCTCCCTGCCAGCTCTTGTCCACCAAAGCCATGCGGTCTGTGTCGGGTGGGGTGACTGGTCGGACAGAAGGACACCTCCCACTTGGGTCAGGGTCACCTGCCTCCGAGGGTCCTGGTGCAGAGCCAGTGACAGCGCCGGACACAGACTCCATCTTGTCTCCCTGGGGCAATAGCAGCCGCCCACACGGGCCGCCCTGGGGCTGGCAGCAGGCGGGGCAGCAGGCAGGGCAGCGGGTGTAGGCTAAGGCCTTCTCCTCACAGTGCATGGCGTGGGAGGCCGGGAGCAGTATCTCTAAGTATTCTTAATATTTATAAATAATTCTTTATATAACAGCATTTCTATTTTAACGTTTATAAATATAATTTACAAAGTACGTTCACGTTTAATCACTCCGTATAAATGAAATGCGTGCGAATTAAATACCTGTAAATACGTAGCGTAAGATTATTTTTTGTCCCCATCCTTACCCTCTTCAGAAACGTAAGCTCTGGGCGAACAGGGATCTTTGTTTTGTTGCCCGTCCTCCCCCAGCATCTAGAACAGAGGCACAAGGCATGTGTCTCAGTCCTTACTTGCTAAATGGATGAGTACTTAGTGAACGAGGAACTCAGGAGGTTGTGAATAAGCCAAAAAGAAAGTGTATTGGGGAGCGGGGTGGGGCGGGGCGGAGAGGAGAGAAAATTGTGAAGAAAAGAAAAAAGGGCCTAAGGCTTAAAAGGCGGTATGATTGGGCCCTGGGTGGGTGTGATGGCACTGGGAGCAGGCTGGCAGAGCAGGCAGGGTGGTGCTTTGGGGTCCTATCTTGACCCGAAACCCGGTTCCCTCCCTCATTTGCTGGGTTACCTTGAGTCAGTGACTTGCCCTCTCTGAGCCTCATTGCTTCATTTGTAAAAAGGGGAAAAAGCAGCTGCTCATTTATTCAGCAGGTATTTCCTGCAGGCACTGGTGGCAGCGTCCCTGCCCTCTCAGACCTCCAGGCTCCCGCCTTCGGGGCTACCGTGTGGATTGAGCCCTCACACACCTGGTAGGCCCGGTGAACCACAGTTCCTGTTGGCAGGGTAGCCGCAGGCTTCAGCTTTCCCCATCTGTCGGGGGAGGAGGGGGTCAGGGTACCCGCTGTGCAGGGTTGTCCCGCAAGCCCGGGACCTCCTTTGTGATGACGGCCGGCGATGCACAAATGGAGGCTCTTGTCCTTGGTGTGGTGTTGGGCTGGAGATGCAGGTTGGCCCTGATCCTGGAGCTTGAGTTTCTTTTCCAAACAGGAACTTGATACGGCTTAGAACATTTTGTGGGCACAAATCTCTGGCCTTTGTTGTCAGCTCCTCGGAGCTGGGCACACCCGCCGTCCCCTGGGGCATCAGAGGCTTCGATCCCTCTCCTCTCTTCTCTCTCTGGAACCTCTGCAGAAGGCTTCTCGTTCATCAGGCTGCTCAGTCGGCCAGCTTTCATCGGGAGGGAGTGTGAGTGAGCAGGGGTCATGCTAGCTACTGTAACAAGTAAGCCCTTTCTTCTCAGCGGCTTCACACCATAAAAATATCTTCCTTGCACACGTCAGAGACCCGTGAGGGTGTTTCTGGCTGAGCAGCCTCTGGTGAACCCACGGAGGGAACCAGACTCCCTCCCTCTGGTGGCTCTGCCCTCTCCCAAGTCTGGAGTCCCCGCAGATGAAAAATAGCGGAGGAGTATTTTATGTGACAGGCCTGGACCCGAATGTCACCCCACTTACATTCTGTCGGCCAGAATCCAGTCACCTGGTGACACCTAGCTACAAGGGATGCTGGGAAATGTAGTCCAGCCTAGGAGGAAAAGAAAAGAGTTTTGGGGGTACACACGACAGTCTGCCAGCGTAGGTGTGTGTTCACAGACACTGGCATGGCCAGTGGGGTGGGTGGGAAGGATTCAGATCTGGAGGGAGGGGCATCCGGATTCACTGTTTCCCTCACTTTTAACTTGCAATTCCTAATAAGACATATATTTTACACTACGACCCAGGACAGATGGACACACAGACACACACAGACACACATCTGAAACCAAAAGTTTTGTGGAACACTTAACTTGACTACCTTTGAGTCAATACCTTGTAAAATTCTCTTGTTTCCTTCATTTAAGTGGTGGTTGATACCCATTACAGTGACTTCATGACTGCTCAAATATTACAGCCCACGATTTGAAAAACATTGACAATGAAAATGGAAATGTGAGAACATTTGAACTGGAATGGGCAGCTTCTGGCCCTCTCAGAGCCCCGCCTCGGCTCCCCACGGGTCCCAGCCCCCGTGTGAGAAGCACGCTGCAGGCATGGAAGCAATTCTGTAGGTTAGGACACTCGGAACAGAACCCACGCGCCTCCCACGCCCCCCACGCCCCCCACTCCCTGCACCACCCCTCTGACGTCACTCCCCATGCTCCACCCACCTCACAATGATCTGGTTCGGTGATCGGCAAACTGCGGCTCGCGAGCCACATGCGGCTCTCTGGCCCCTTGAGTGTGGCTCTTCCTAAGCCTTAGGAGCACCCTAATGAAGTTAATAACAGTGTACCTACCTATATAGTTTAGTTTAAAAAATTTGGCTCTCAAAAGAAATTTCAGCCGTTGTACTGTTGACATTTGCCTCTGTTGACTGATGAGTTTGCCGAT
>NW_005872613.1:35223-36670 GCF_000147115.1 Myotis lucifugus | reverse complement strand
CTTCTTTCTGTGTTGTATCTCCCCCTCCCCCAGCCTCACGCCGAGGGTGTGGGAGTCTGGAAAACATTTCCAGGGAGCCCTGGGCAGGCCCATGGGTGGCTCTGCTCCCCCTGCAGGGAGGCCTCAGCCGGAGCTTGGCTGCCCACCCCCGGGAACCGGGAACCGACAACCTGATCCTTCTAACCCAGCCCCAGGGAGATGTGCCGGTCAGGGCCACACTTAGAAAACAGCTTTTCTTTGGGGCTTTAATAATGGCATATATTTAGCCCACCCCGTGGTCGGCAAACCGCGGCTCTCGAGCCACATGCGGCTTTTTGGCCCCTTGAGTGTGGCTCTTCCACAAAATACCACGTGCGGGCGCACGTACAGTGCGATTGAAACTTCGTGGCCCATGCGCAGAAGTCGGTTTTCGGCCTGGGCGAGTCTATTTTGAAGAAGTACTGTTGATATTTGGCTCTGTTGACTAATGAGTTTGCCGACCACTGGCCCAGCCGATGTGGCTCAGTGGTTGAGCGTTGACCTATGAACCAGGAGATCACGGTTCGATTCCTGGTCCGGGCACATGCCCAGGTTTAGGGCCCAATCCCCATTGTGGGTCTGCACGCCGCCGATCAATGATGCTCATCATTGATGTTTCTCTCCCTCTCTCTTCCTCTCTGAAATCAATAAACACATATTTTTAAAATTTTATGTATTTATTTTTTTGGAATAGGAAGCACATTTTAAAACTCAAATGGTATCAGTCTCTTCCTCCCTCCCTCCCCCGACTCCCAGCCGTCTACACGCAGGTCTTTTCCCAGAGGTAAAACAGTTACAGTTCTTGGGCCTCCTCCAAAGCGCTGTTCTGGGCATGTGCAAGCACACGCAGACTTTACAATGCACTAATAGCAGGGTATGCGAACGCTAACGCCATCCTGCCCTTTGCCTTTGCCTTTGCCTTTTAATAATATATCCAGGAGGCTCTAGCTCAGCCATGGGCAAACTACGGCCCAGGGGCCGGATCCAGCCCGTTTGAAATGAATAAAACTAAAAAAAAAAAGACCGTACCCTTTTATGTAATGATGTTTACTTTGAATTTATATTAGTTCACACAAACACTCCATCCATGCTTTTGTTCCGGCCCTCGGGTCCAGTTTAAGAACCCATTGTGGCCCTCGAGTCAAAAAGTTTGCCCACCCCTGCTCTAGCTGATCAAGTGCAGCGTCTTTCACCGCTGTGTGGAAACAGACTGGGTAGTAGTCCATTGGAGGACCCTAACTTACCGAACCAGCTCCTTCCATGGACACTTAGGTTAGCTCCAGGCTGTTGCCAGCAAGGCTGCCATGAGGAGCCATGGGCAGCTGTTGTTTGGCGGTGAATGTAAGTAGAGCTGTACGTTAAAATCTCCAGGAGGTGGGGTTTGCTGGGGGCAAAGGGGTGGCGTGTGTTAAAAAAAAAAAAATTATGA
>NW_005872613.1:31527-34851 GCF_000147115.1 Myotis lucifugus | reverse complement strand
GACCAGGAATCCAACCATGACCTACTGGCTCAAAGGTCGATGCTCAACCAGTGAGTAACATATCTTAATTTTTTAATTGTGTTTTGAGAGAGAGAGGGAGAGGGAGGAAGAGGAAAACATTGATATGAGAGCGAAACATTGATTGGCCATCTCCTGCATGCCCCCTATGGCAGTGGTAGGCAAACTCATTAGTCAACAGAGCCAAATATCAACAGTACAACGATGGAAATTTCTTTTGAGAGCCAAATTTTTTAAACTGAAACTATATAGGTAGGTACATGGTTATTAACTTAATTAGGGTACTCCTAAGGCTTAGGAAGTGCCACACTCAAGGGGCCAAAGAGCCGCATGTGGCTCGCGAGCTGCAGTTTGCCAACCACGGCCCTGTGGGGATTGAGCCTGAAACGGGAATTGAACTGACAAATTTGTCCTCTTAAAATGTACAATCCAGAGGTTTTAGTAGATACACAGGGTTGTGCAGCCATCACCACTATCTCATTCCAGAATATTGTCGCCACCCCACAAAGAAGTGCTGTACCCATTCGCAGTCTCATTTCCCCCAGCCCTCCTTCCCACTACAAGCCCCTGGCAGCCACTAATCGGCTTTCTGTCTCTACAGATTTGCCTGCTCTGAACATTTCATATAAATGGATCCTACAATATGTGGTCCTTCTGTCTGGCTTCTTTCAGCATGCTTCAAGCTTCACCCATGTTGTAGCATGGATCGGTGCTTCATAACTTCTGTGGCTGAATAATATTCCATTGGGTGGACGGACCACATTCTGTTTGTCCATTCTCCAGTTAATGAACATTTACGTTATTTCCATTTCTTGGCTCTTATGAATAACTAGAGGCCCGGTGCACGAAATTCATGAGTGGGTAGGGTCCCTAGGCCTGGCCGGCGATCAGGGCCGATCTGTGAGGCGACGGGCAGGGTGATCAGGGGGCCCCCACTGGCACCCGCCTTGGCCGGCCTGGCGCAGCCTGCTCACCAGCCCTGCTCCCCGATCGCCCGCCACCATTCGCTCACCACCGTCGCCAGTCTCCTCCCTCTGTGGGAGGTGACCAGAAGGGTGATTGGGGGGGGTGGCGACGCTGGCCCACTCACCAACCGGCCCCACTGCCGCTGCTGGTAGCCTCCCTCTGCGTGCCAACCGGTGGGGCGATATGGGAGGCCCCCCGCTGGCACCCACCTTGGCTGGCCTGGGGCCTGTGGGCTGGGAGCAGCTCCTGCATTGAGCGTCTGCTCCCTGGTGGTCAGTGCATGTCCTAGCAACCGGTCGTTCTGCTGGTCATTCTGCTGTTTGGTCCATTTGCATATTAGGCTTTTATTATATAGGATAGGATGCTGCTATGGACAGTGATGAGCAAGCTTTTGTGTGGACATACATTTTTATTTCTTTTGTGTATGGACCTGGGCATGGATATGCTGGGTCGGATGGTCATTCATTGAAGAACCACCAGACAATGGCTGTTTTCCACAGTGGCTGCATCATTGTACATCCCCACCAGCAATGCACGAGGCTCCAGTTTCTCGTGTTTATTGTGACCGTACGGCTAGGTGTGCAGTGGTCACTCCTTACGGTTCTGGCTTGCATTTCCCCAATGGCTCATGATGTGGAGCGTCTTTCCCTGGGGGATGTGTGTTTTCAGTTCTAACCTGTTTCCAAGTGGGAGCCAGGACCACTGGTTTTACTGCCCTGTCTTTAATTTGTCCCCCAAATACCCTCCTGCCCTGACTTCTCTGGCCCTGGTTTCTCAGTCTCGTGATCCTCAGTTCAACCACGTCGTCTTCCTACACAGAGACCTCGCTCTGTTAGCCAAGGGTCCCTGATGGCCCACAGCCCATGCCCTTCCCTGGGGCAGCATAGTTGATGGTGTCAGACCGCCCAGTGGGAACCCAGCTCTGCTCCTTACTTGCTGTGTGACCTGTGGCCAGTGCCTTCACCTCTCGGAGCCTCAGTTCCTTCACAGGGTGGTTGTGAAGCCCATTTCATCTCGTCTTCCCTTGGGCTTTCTCCTTATTTTCTTTATTAGACACTTATTGAGTGTCTGCAATTCACCTCCCAAATGGGAGTGACATGAATCCCTGTGTGCACTTATTCAGCAGTTACTTAGTATATATTGTGTGCCAGGCAGGTTCTAGGAGGAGGAATATGGCAAGAACAAGACAAAAACCTCGGCCCTCAGGGAGCTGATCTGCTGGTGGGGGAGACCCAGACAGGACTGAGTGCTGAACGCTGTGGAGCAGCAGGAAGAGGGAACGCGGGTGGAGAGGGCTGGCGGGGCGTGTGGTCGTTTTAACCAGCCCGCACTGAAAAGATGACACTTGAGCAAAGACCTGAAGCAGGTTGGGGGGCCAGCCCTGTTGCTCTGTGCAGAAGGATGTTCCTGGCAGAGAGACCAGCACGTGCAAAGGCCCTGAGGCAGGAAAATGAAGACACTTGCCCTGTAAGTCATGGCCAGTAAGTGCTGGAGCCACCCTTTGAACTGGGAGGCCTTCTTCTATGATGAACTTCATGGAGGTGTAATTTATTTCCAATGTGATGCATCCATTTTAAGAGTACTGTTGGGTGTGTTTTGACAAATGTGTAACATTGTGTAACCACCACCTTAGTTCAAGGCATGAGACATTTCCATCACCCAACAAGGATAAATAGAATCACGCAGCCTATGCGGTTTTTGCGTCTGGCTTCTGCCACTCAGCCTACCGATTCTGACGTTCATCTATGTTGCATGCATCCGTGGTTCGTTTCTTTTTTTAAAAATTGATTTCAGAATGAAGAGGAGAGGGAGAGAGAGATAGAAACCTTCTGCACGCCCCCCACTGGGGATTAAGCCTGCAACCCCAGCATGTGCCCTGACCAGGAATTGAACTGTGACCTCCTGGTTCATAGGTCAATGCTCAATCCCTGAGTCGCACCGCCCGGGTGACATTGGCCTTTTAGAGGGGTCCCCACCAGTTACTCTGTGGCACCTTCCTCCGTGGGTTTGACTGCCGTTTCCTCTCAGCGAGAGTCAGGTGTCCAGGTGACACATCCCGCCTGGAATCTTCAGGTCCCTCGCTCTTGACCTGTGCAGTTCTTCCTTCCAGAGGCGCCCTCGGGCGGGCGGGCGGGTCATCTCCTTGTTGGTGGTGACAGAGGGTTGCACTTATAATATGTGCATGTGGGGAGGCACGTGATTTCAATAAAAAGTTTAAGAAAAACTGTCTCTTAACATACAAATGTACCACAAGACCGTTAGGAGGAACAGAAGCGGAAAAGGGCGGGGATGAAGCTGAAATATACAAAGTCCCGGAACTGCTGAGAACGAGCACACAGG